>NW_024082351.1:0-62535 GCF_003009895.1 Hyaena hyaena | reverse complement strand
GTTCAGGTCCTTTATCCATTTTGAGTTTATTTTTGTGCATGGTGTGAGAAAATGATCTAGTTTCATTCTTCTGCATGTTGCTGTCCAGTTCTCCCAACACCATCTGTTAAAGAGGCTGTCTTTTTTCCATTGGATATTCTTTCCTGCTTTGTCAAAGATTAGTTGGCTGTATACCTTTGGGTCCAGCTCTGAGTTTTCAATTCTATTCCATTGGTCTATGTGTCTATTTTTGTGCCAATACCATACTGTCTTGATGATGACAGCTTTGTAGTAGAGGCTAAAGTCTGGGATAGTGATACCTCCCGTTTTGGTTTTATTTTTCAGTATTACTTCCTCCAGTAACTCTTGTTGGGTCAGGGGTGTTTGTTCTTTTGGCAGGCACCTCAATTTCAAACTGAATGAAACCTGTAGCATTTCTCCTGATGCCTAGAGTTTTGAGATGCAACAGTGTTTGTATTCCAGGATCCTAGAGTTCAGGTGATAACATAATATACATTCCAAAATAAGAATATGTTGTGAAAAATGTGTTTCAAATAATGTGCATTCGTATTCAGAAAGAAAAGAAAAAATGGGTATTCACAGAGCTTCTCCTGAACATCATTAATTGTAAATTTATGCCTCACACTTAGGAGAGTGAAATGTATCCATCAGCAGCAGAAAATAGAAGTGCCTTGGACAGTTGAAGCACAAAAGGATTTGATGTGATGTGAGTAATGTGCTTACCAAATTATCAGAAATGCAGGAGGAATCACCCTCCAGGAGCTGTTTGTTGCCTCGACGTCCTCAGAAAGATGGGGACTCATGAAGCTGCCTTCTGGGGTACCTTTGATGATCAGGGATCAGAAAGCCTCGGGATCTCAACTGCTACCCCAGAACCACACCTCTTGTCCTCGATCTACACCG
The DNA here is from genome assembly GCF_003009895.1 of Hyaena hyaena. Lineage (NCBI taxonomy): Eukaryota > Metazoa > Chordata > Mammalia > Carnivora > Hyaenidae > Hyaena > Hyaena hyaena. Next base: position 61,632 of record NW_024082351.1, on the reverse strand, counting down.
GCAAGAGCGAATGTCCTTCTTCGCCTCTTGACTCCCACGTGGCTGTGCTGTAGCTCTCGCCGCTATACCAGGTTTGCCAGCAGAAAGAGCAGAAACGTACTCTGTGCTAACTTCCACCTTCAGACATCTGGGAGCACATCTACTCCAAGTAGCCCAAATCGTATCCAGAACCCAACTGTAGGAGTGTCTGGAGAGGAGCTTTCTTACTTCTGAAGGAGGTGCAGAAAGGCTCACTAGAAGGAGCTGGAAATGATGAGGAGTACGACCACCCTCACGACCCACGTGGTGTGGAGCGGGACTGGGACCCGAAGCTGAAGAGCCAGCCATGACCACCGACTCTGCCCTTGCCAATAGCTGTGTTGTTGTGGTGAAAGTGTTTGGTTCCCGCACATGTGAAACGAGGAGGTTGGGCTACACCCTTTCTCAGAACCCTGTCATTCCTGAATCAAAAATGCACTTCTATAAAACGCATGAGGAGAGACCATCTCCTTTCACCATCCTCGTGCACTTTCCAAATGTAGCGTTGTTTTTGTCTTTGTGGTTCTTGTCCTTTCTCAGAAGCTGACAGTGGCAGCTGGAGCTCAGCTGTTCTCTGTTTGGAGGATTCCCCTCGAAGTCCTACAACACATTCCACCTGGGAACTTTACAATACTATGGAATTGATAGAGCAGGAGAAAAAAAGTTGGCAGGGCTGAAGTTCTCTGATCTCACACCTGAATTTCCAGGAGTCCCGAGAGAGCCTCTGGCATCAGCCAATATTCTTTGAGCCACTTTTGTGAACAGAAATGAGCTGAAGATCTGTTTCAGGTCCTGTAGGTGCAGCTTCGGGCTTCCACACAGCCTAAGACCAATCTTTCTTCTTAAGAAACTCTCAGAGCAGTGTTTCTCAGGCTTCTATATGTATGCTGAGCCCTAGGATCTTGTGAAAATGTAGATCCTGAGCCAGTGCATGTGAGGAGGGGTCTGAGATTCCACATGTGTGACAAACTCAGTCACACACTGAGTTCTACAACCACTGCTTTCAGTAGCAAGGTTTAGGTTTGCACACACCACACTCCCACCCAGCCTCACCCCATGTGGGGTGAATTAAATGAAAATATCTGGGATAGAATGTCATAAATTGAGGATTCCGTGAATGACCCTGAAGATAAGGATTTGAGAGATCTCCCCCCCCCCCCGTAAATATTAAGTACCGATCCTGATGTAATAGGCACCACACAATGTGTTGCTCAGAGACATATCCCAACATGTCTGGTCTATACAGTTGCTCCCCTTCCCATATCATCCCTTTTTCCTTGCTCTCCCTTTCTTCTGAAGCTAGCTCTCTAGGTTTGGGCCTCAGTTTCCTCATCTATAAAATGAGATAGAAATACCTACCTATAGAACTGGTCAGAGGAATAAGTAAGATACTGCATGCCAAGAACACTTGGTATATTACTAGAAGCTTTGAAATGTTACTTGTTTCTTCATCATTATGGGCATCATTGCCTCAATCCTGCTTCACCCTTGCACCTCTCTTCTCTCAGGTATGTAAAGGAAGATACTACTCACAGTTGCTTCTCTCATCTCCATAGCATGAAAAATCTGCCAGTCACTCTCAAAGGATAAGGGGAGATATTGGTTGAATGGCAAGAGACAGAGAATTGTAAAAGCTTGAAAAAAATCTTTTAAGTTTATTTGTTTTGAGAGAGAGTGAGCAAGCAAGCAGAGGAGAGGCAGAGAGATGTGGAGAGAGAAAATCCCAATCAGGCCCTCCACCATCAGCACAGAGCCTGATGTAGGGCTCAAACCCACAAACTGTGAGATCATGACCTGAGCCAAAATCAAGAGTCCAACACTTAACCGGCTTAGCCAACCAAGCACCCCCAAAAGCTTGAAAACTTTTATTCTAAAGTGTTAAACTGTGAATTTATAGAACTGCTTGGCCTAGTAAGTTAAGGTAAGAAAAACGGAGAAAAAAGAAGTAATTGAGCAAATGATCAAAAAAGAGGCATAAATTAAGAATGAGGATATTCATGGAAGCTTTGTATCTAATGACAAAGAAATTAGATACAATCTAAATGCCCAGCATTCCAGATACAGTTGTGTAAAACACTGCATATCTGTACACAGAATACTGTGTACCCTTTAATGTTTAGTCTAGATTTTTAGAGGCATGAAAAAGGCTTTTGACATGATATTTGGAGTAAAAAGAAAATCAAGCTACAAACTAGTATATACCAAATTAAAACATACAGAGAAAAAACAGAAGAAGTAAACATACTATAATGTAAATCATGGTTGCATTTGAGTGACTGTGGTTTTGTTTGTTTGTTTCTTTGTACTTCTCATACTTCCCAATCCCTCAGTAAAGTAACCACAGGGCATTATGAGCACAAGGAGTGGAACCAGATGGCAGCTGTACTGGTGTTTTACCCTCTTTGCCACCTACCAGCTGGGCTAGTCACTGCACGCAGTTCTCTGCGTGTTTCTATTTCCTCTTCAGTAAAGTGGGGATAGTAATAACATTTAACTGTGGGGATTCAGTCAGGATGAAATGAGTGAATATTTATGAAGTACTTAAAGCAGTGCCTTACACAAAATAAGTGTTTTGCAAGTATTAGCTTGTGTTATGTTCATTGTTATTCATATCATCAGAAGAAAATCAGTAAAAACTGAGAGAAAGATCAAGAATTAGAGAAAGATCGGGGCACCTGGGTGGCTCAGTCAGTTAAGCGTCCGACTTCAGCTCAGGTCATGATCTCATGGTTTCTGGGTTTGAGCCGCGCATCGGGCTCTGTGCTGACAGCTAGCTCAGAGCCTGGAGCTTGCTTCAGATTCTGTGTCTCCCTCTCTCTCTGATCCTCCCCTTCTCACGCTGTCTCTCTCTCTCTCAGAAATAAATAAAAACATTAAAAAAAAAAAGAATTAGAGAAAGATCTATAAATATTAGCATGAGATCAGTTTTAAATAGACTTATTTTGACCTAATTTTAGATTTATAAAAAAAGTCGCCAAGAGTTCAGAGAGGCCCCATATATCTCTCACCCAACTTCCTTGATTGTTAACATTTTACATTAGTATAGTATAAGCGTCAAAACTGTGACATTATCGTTGGTATATTACTATTAACTGAAACCCAGCTTTTATTTGAAATTCACATATTTTTCCATTTATGTACTTTTTCTGTTCTGGAAGGATAACATTTCTGAATGCTGACTAATGTGGTTGGGTTGGTCTTAATTGTAAAGCATACAGCAAGGTTTATAAAACAAAAATGCACTGTTTAAAAGAAACAAGAAATAGAACATCAGTAATACCTTCGAATCTCACTTGGTATCCTTTTCCCGTCACATTTTCCTTCCACATTTCCACTCTAGAGATAATTATCACCCTGACTTTTATGGCAATCATATCCTTGCTTTCCTTTATAATGTCACCATCCAGCTGTGAATATCCCAATAAAATAGTTTTGCTTCTTTTTGAACTTCATATTCATGAAATCATATTGTATATACTCTTTCAGTCAACATTATTTTGTGGTTGTGTTTTGTTTGTGTCTATAGATCATTCAGTTTCCTTGCTATGTGATATTCAACTAATGTGTTTTTTGTTATTTCCTCCCGCTCCCTACCTTTTCCTGATCAAATAGACCTTCTGTTTTGATGCCCTAAGGATGGCAATAAAACAGCAGAAAATCAGATTAAAATGCTTTTTAAGAAATTATTACTTCAAAAGCAAGATCCTCAAAGATTTAAAGCTTAAACAATAGATTTACTATAGGATTTCTCTGCCCCTGCCTTATAGACATTTTAGTCCAGATAATTCTTTGTTGTGGGAGCTGTCTGTGCATTGTAAAATATTTAGCAACATCCTGGTTTCTATATATTAGATGCTTGTAGTACCCACTTCATATCCAGCTGTGACAACAAAAAAATATCTTCAGACATTGCGAAACATCCCTGAGACACAACTGAGAACCACCAGTTAAGAAGACTAAGGAAAGAGCCATGTTAACTGCTTGACTCACATGAAAATTCAGGAGAGTGAGAAAGGACACAGAGGCATAGAATGAGATGCATGTGAGATGGGCTCCAGAATCAGTCCCACCCCATGACCAGATCCTGGGATACAGGGTCAAATGACCAAAGCTTCATGTTGATTGGGGATTTCAAAGAAATCCATATTTACCATGCCCAGGAAGAGCCAAGGGTACATGATGTTGCCCATCAGGGCAGGAGAGCAATGTTATGTTTAAGCAGATAGATCAAAGACAGTCTCAACAGAATTTCCTGCAACCAGAGAAACTTGGGAGCTACTGACTGTTTTGTGAGTACCCACGGTCTATAACAAGGCAGCACAGAGAGCTAGAGATCTGAGAAGGCCAACAGCTTGGGCCAGGAAGCACATAGCAGTGCTCTGCATGCATCAAGGCTGAACACTCAATGAAAACAGTAATGAAGATGACACCAAAGACTAGCCATGGCTCTCCTTTATTGGTAGCTTAATTCTGTATAAGCTTCCTAAGAAATTAGGCACAAGTCAGAAAATGCATGGCAGATCCAAATTGATAATTATGATTCCATGGCTTGGCAAAATAGAAGCTTAAGAGGAAATTATTGTTTAAAAATAAAGTAAATCCAGGCTAATTAGACAAGAAAAAGAAATAAAAGACATCTAGATTGGTAAAGAAGAAGTAAAACCATCTGTATTCACAGATGACATGATTTTGTATATAGGAAATCCTAAGGAACACTCATGCACACACACACACGCACGCGCACACACAACCTATTAGAATTAATAAGTACATTAAGTTTGCAGGATATAGGTTCAGTATACAAAAATCAATTGTATTTCTAAACACTAGTAATAAACAATCCAAAAATTAAGGTAAGAAAATTTATAATTTAACAATTAACAAAATTCACTTATCAAGACAATAGTATTGGCATAAGGATAGATATACTGTACAGATCAATATAATAAAACTGAAAGTTCAGAAATAAGCCATGTGTTTATGGCCAACTGATTTCCAACAAATGACAATTCAATTCAATGGGGAAAGGATAATGTTTTCAACAAATGATGCTCAGACAACCAGATACCCATGTGCAAAAAAATGAAGTTGGATCCCTACCTCACACCACATATGAAAACTAATTCAAAACTGATCAAAGACTGTGCTTCCTTTGGCAGCACATATCCTAAAACAGATTAAAGACATAAGTGTAAGAGCTAAAATTATAAAACCATTAGAAAATGTAAGTGTAAATCTTTATGATTTTAAGTTAAGCTTTAGATATTACACTAAAACACAAGCAATTTTTTAAAAAAATTATAAATTCAAATTTATCAAAATTTTAATACTTTTTTTTCTGTAAGGGACACAATTTAAAAAGTAAAAAGACAATGCACAGAATGGAAGAAAATAATTGCAAATCATATATTTGATAAGGGACTTGTATCAAAAGTATGCAAAGAGCTCTTACAACTCAATAGTAAAAAGGCAAATAATCCTCCCACCAAATAGGCAAAGGATTTGAAAGACTTTTCACCAAAGAAGACATACAAATGGCCAATAAGCATAAGAAAAGATGTTCAACATCATTAGCCACTAGGGAAATGGCAACTTAAAACCACAATAAGATAACACTTTACACAAATCAGTATAATTATAATAATAAAAAAAGACTAACAAAATAAGTGTTAGCAAGGTTGTGGAAAAACTGGAACTCTCATTTACATACTGCTGGGGGGGGGTATGTAAAATGGTGCAGCCACTTTGGAAAACAGTATGCTACTCAAAAAAGTTAAACAGAGTTACCATATGACCCAGTAATTTCACTCCTAGGCATATACCCAAAAGAATTAAAAACATATATCCACTTAAAAACTTGTACACAAATGCTTATTACAGCATTATTTTATTTATTTATTTTTAATAACAGATAAATAGTCTTATTTTTAATGACTCATTTATTTTGAAACAGCAAGAGAGAGCGAGTTGGAAGAGGGGCAGAGAGAGAGGAGAGGAAGAGAATCCCAAGTTGACAGCACAGAGCCTAACATGGGCTCAATCCCACGAACTGTGAGGTCATGACCTGAGCTGAAACCAAGAGTCTGATGCCCAAGAGCCACCCAGGCATCCCACAGCATTATTTAAAATAGCCAAAGAGTACAAACAATCCAAATGTCCATGGATTGATGGGTGGACAAACAAATGTATCTGTGTAATGGAAGATTATTCAGCAATAAAAAGGAATGAAGTACTGATTTATGCAAAATATGGAGAACACTTGTGCTCAGTGAAAAAAGCCAGTCACAAAAGGTCACATATTGTATGATTCCGTTTAAATGAAATGCCTGGAATAGGTAAATCCATAGAGACAGAAAGTGATTAATTGTTGCCAGGTTCTAAATGAAATAGAGTGACTCCTAATGAGTATGAGATTTCTCTTTGGGGTGATGAAAATGTTCAGGAATTAAATAGTAGTAATGGTTGCACAACTTTGTAAATATACTAAAAACTCCTCTATTGTACACTTTAAGAGAGTGGATTCTTTTTTATTTTTTAATGTTTTATTTATTTCTGAGAGAGAAACAGAGACAGCATGAGCAGGGGAAGGTCAGAGAGAGGGAGACACAGAATCTGAAGCAGGCTCCAGGCTCTCAGCTGTCAGCACAGAGCCCGATGCGGGGCTCAAACCCATGAACCATGAAATCATGACCTGAGCTGAAGTTGAATGCTTAACCGACTGAGCCGCCCACCCCAAAGAGAGTGAATTCTATTGTATGTAAATCATATTTTAATTATTCTTCCAAAAATCTTTCTCAAATTAAGTATTAATAGTAAATAAACCACAAAAGCAAAAAATTAATTGATTAATTAAATATGTCATATTTCTTTAGACCTGAGTTTGTAGCCTGAACACTATACTGGCTACAACTATTCTGAGACATCTCCAATTTTATTTTTTTTTCTAATTTTTTTTCTTACAGAGAGCATGAGTGGGAGAGAGGGGCAGAAGGAGAGAGAGAGAAAGAGAGAGAGAATCCTAAGCAAACTTCTTGCTCAGCATAGAGCCCAAAGCAGGGCTTGATCCCATGACCCTGGGGATCATGACCTGAGCCAAAAACCAAGAGTCAGACACTTTGCCAACTGAGCCACCCAGGTGCCCCTCCCTTATTTTAATTTTGAAATTTGCTCTCTCAATAGTCTTAGCTGCCCAGCACATCCTCAGGGCTTGTGTGTCCACCACAGTCTCCCCCCCACCATCTTCATCTCTAGGGCCCCCTAAGACTGTGCCAAAAGCACCTTGGGGATGCCATACCATTAGCTTTGTGAATTGTAGTATTTTATATAAATATAAACCCTCTATTTGTGACCCTCTTTTTGACAAAGAGCAACACTGCACTTGCTCATCTCTTTGCCAAGATTCTAAAACCTGTATTTCCATCCTTGACCCTGGGATCTTCAACTGCTCACAGGGGCATTCACAATGAGCTTTTCTACCGTCACTGTCTCTATCCAGGTAGATGCTTCATATTTCATAAAACAAGTGGTGAAGAGAACCTCTCTTCTGTCTGTCTGTAACTATTTTTTTTTTTTTAATAACTGGCGTCACCGGGTACTTACTATCCACGAGGCGTTGAGTGCGATGCTTAATGTACATGTTTTACTTTATTTTTTTTAAATTTTTTTAATGTTTTATTTATTTCTAGGAGACAGACAGTGTGAGGAGGGGAGGGTCAGAGAGAGAGGGAGTCACAGACTGAAACAGGCTCCAGGCTCTGAGCTGGCAGTCAGCACAGAGCCCGATGCAGGGCTCGAACCCAAGAACCGCAAGATCATGACCTAAGCGCAAGTCGGACGCTTAACCGACTAAGCCACCCAGGCGCCCCTGTCTGTCACTATTAACAGCCTATGTTTCCACTTTGATAGAAGTTGGGTGTGTGCTCTCACACAAACTCCTTTCACTCACAAGATTTTGTGAGGTTGCTCTTACTGCTATTTCCATTTGACACACAAGAAAATTGAAACTCAAAGAGGTGAAGGATGTGACAAATCTAAGACAACTGACCCAGGTCTCAAATGTCCACACTTGTGAGGAAACATTGTGTCCTCCATTTCTTCTAGCCCTCCACAGCCATTCAGCAAGGTACAGCCTGTGTGAGCCAAGAACTGAGGGGACAGAAAAGTTTAGCACTGATTCTTCCTTCATAACATTTTACCAACTGGCCCTCTCCATCCCTACTTCTACTTCTAGATGATTCTCAGGCTCCATCATTGTCTGGAGAGCCTGTTAAAACACAGATTGCTGGGCTCCCTCCCCAGAGTTTCTGATTCAGTATGTGTGGGGTACAGCCTCAGAGTTGGCATTTCTAACCCCATGGCTGGCCCTGCATTTCCCTGCTCCAGTCCATCCTACACATCACCATCCTATTGACTTGCCATCTTGTCTTTCTTCCCAACTAGACTGTGAGTCTGAGGAATGAGGCCCATCCCTCCTTGTCTCCTTTCTGCCTCACCCATGACCCTGCATAGGCCTAGCAGGTAAGGCTTCTCCTAGTCTCACCTGATCTGTCATCCTGAATTCAAAATCCTGCCTGTGCCTAATTCCTTGACCCTGGATAGTCATTTGGCTTTTTCAAAGACAGTGTCTACCTACGTAAAATGAAATGATAAGAATGCTTGTATGTGGGGTTATTGAGAGATTTAATGAGAATAATGTTGAAGGGCTTAGCACAACCAAATGGACAGTAGGTACTCAATAAACACTATTATTATTTCCCATTCTTCCCTTTGACCATGGCATGCACATTATCCCTTTATACCTTTACTCCTAACTCTCCTCTAGCCTAGAATATCAGTTCCCTTCAGCCCCATCTCTACCCCTAGGCCTTTTCCATCCTTTCAAATTCTGCCTCCTTTCTATACCTCCACTTATCTGTCCAGACTGTGGGGCTCATCTTAAATTTGGAGCACTTAGCTATCTTTGTCACCTTCTAGTCCAGACTCTCAGACTGCCTTATAACATCCTTTTCACAATTGTTTTAGTCAATTGTCACATATTTGCAACTGAATTGTAGGAAGCTCATGCAATGCTTGTGTATTAATGTCCATAGCCCCAACGCAAAATCTCAAGGAGTATTTGTGGAATGAAAGTTCTGTTCTTAATGGACTCAACAGAGAATTAAGGCATTCAGTTGTATGCCATGTAAAGAAGTAACAAGCAACATGAGAATACCGATTTTTAAATGTTTTGGCTTCAGGGTTTAATTCGGCTGTGTTAGCACTGGATCTGTTTTCATCATGGCTTGGAATATTTTTTTTTCTTAAACGTGAGTTTCTTGGCTGAAATGCAGTGTGTTGCTGCTCTGTAGTAAAACTTGTAACCATTCAGAATAAGTGAATTCCATGTTGAGGGGAAAAGTCAAGAGCCTGCTCTGGGAACTTTGATGTATTTATCTCTCAAATTTAAGAAAGAACAACCCTGCCCCAGTGAGACAACAGATGGAGATGCAAACTTTTGCCCTAGGTCTACATGATATTTTTTAAAGGTAGAAACAAGGTGGAATAAAGATTTCCAGCATTCTCTGAATTCCTGAAACAATGTTGAAACAGACATTTTCCTGAGGAGTTGTTAGAAGCTATTGTGTTTGGCTACTACAGAGTGAGTCTTTTCCATCCAAAGTTATTTAACTTGTGCTCATTATTATTCTGCAGAAATATTTTGGATCCCTTCCTATCCCCCACTTTCATGAATACAGTCACAACAGCTGCACATCACTGTTGGACCAGGATCCAAGTCTGTCACCACACCCAAGTGTCTCCCCTGTTTCCTTGTGACCAGCTGATCACAGTTTCCTCATCATTTCATAAATGATTAGGAGCTCTTTGGTCAATGGCTAAGCACTTAGGAGTTCCCATTATCTCTTCACTTAGCAATCATTTATTTGAACGCTAAGGTTTTAAATTCATTATCCTGTTTCATCTTCAAAACAGCTCATGAAGAGGTTGTATAATTGTCTTCATCTGACCAGAGGACGGAAATGAGACTCAGAAACCACCAAAGAGCTAGATGGCACAACCTGGAAGTGATGGGCATTTGGATGTCTAGGGATGACCACTGAGCTACAGGAGACAAGCTGGAGTTGGGCAGTGGGTAGATTCTACCTCTACCATGGAGTTGTAACCCTTCCAGAAAATCCCCTTGGACAGATGTGCGTGCCTGCCATACAGTCTGCTAGTTCTCTTCGTGGGTCATTGTGATGCCATCACATCTTTTCTTTCCTCACAGCCCCCTTTTCCCTACCCCCACTGCCCTAGGTCTGCACCTCCCAAATGACATATCAGCACTTCATCCTTGCCTTAGGCTTCACTTTCTTGAGGACCTGAATTAAGACAATTATGTTCTATTCCCAATTTACAAATTTAGGTTATTGTTTTAAAGTGGTTCACTGAGGCCTGGAGAGAAAACGGAACACAGTAACATAAACTGCAATTCAGAAAAGCATCTCAAATATAAGCAGTGGGTAGGACTCTCTTATGAATATGGAATATGAATCTGTGTGGATCAAACAAGTGATTACTTCACATAAGAGAAAAATAAAAGTCAAGTTGAACATGTATTATCTTCTTTGAGGTTTTGTCCAACTTTTGCTTTATTTTCACATAAAACTCTGGGCCCCCTAGTAGAACAACTGAGTTTCTCTAGAATGAGTACGAGACAATGCTTTCCACTCTGCAATTTTGTTGCTAAGGCCTAAGAGACAAAAACCATAGAGACATCATTCAAACTCCCATCTTTTTCAGTAAAAACAAGTAGTTTACTTCATTGCCAAGATTCTTACAAAACAAGCCCCAAATTTACAAATGTTATGCCAGGAGAAAAAGAAGAAAAATTTATTCACAAAATTCCTTTATAAAACATCTCCGTGGACATCACATAAAATTCAATGGCATAAAATGTGGAAAAGCCATTACTATCATACGTGTATGAGCAGATATGCTACTTTATAGCTGGATAAAATGCTCACGTCCAAAGTATGAGTCAACTTTTGGCCTGCGTACAAGCCAAGTTAGACTGGACTACATGGAGCAACAAATAAAGTCTGAAATTGTGCCTTTATAAAGTCTGATGCAGCTGGGTGATCCCCTCTTGAATTGTAGTTGGGTCATGTAGAGCAAGGGTCTTCCAAGATCATTGCAGCATGGAAAGAGTTGGCAAAAGCACACCAGCTTTTAAATACACTGGCCTGGAAATGACACCATGAGAAATGCTGGGAGGAAACAATGTAGGGACATAGTGTTTGTATGAGGGAGAAGAATTAATGACTTTGTCACTGTTGATTACCAATGAGAATCCATGCTATGGGGAAATGACGTGTGTGTGTGTGTGTGTGTGTGTGTGTGTGTGTGTGTGAGAGAGAGAGAGAGAGAGAGAGAGAGAGAGAAAGAGAGATTAAATAACCTGAGCAATGTCATGAAATCTGGAAGAGCAGTTATGTGATCAATACTGATGGAGTGTGAGTCCTATGTTCACAAGAGGAGCCATTACTAGGTAAAGAGAAGCAAAATGGATAAATTCCTATAAACACATTACCTCCCAAAACTGAAGCAGAAAGAAACAGAACATTTTGACAGACTGACTACCAGCAATGAAATTGAATCAGAAATGAAAAAAACTCCCAACAAACAAAAGTCCAGGACCCAGATGGCTTCACAGGTACATTCTACCAAACATTTGAAGAAGAGTTAATACCTCTTCTTCTCAACTATTTCAGAAACATAGAAGGGGAAGGAAAAGTTCAAAATTCATTTTATGAGGCCAGTATTACCCTGACACCAAAACCAGATAAAGACACCACAAGAAAAAGAAAGAAAGAAAGAAAGAAAGAAAGAAAGAAAGAAAGAAAGAAAGAAAGAAAGAAAGAAAGAAAGAAAAGAAAACTACAGGTCAATATCTCTAATGAACATAGATGCAAAAATCTTCAACAAAATATTAGCAAATGAAATTCAACAATACATTAGAAAAATCATACACCACCATCAAGTGGGATTTATTCCCAGAATGCAAGGGTGGTGATTCAATATTTGCAAAACTGTCAATGTGATCCATCACATCAATAGGAGAAAGGCTAAAAACCATATGATCATTTCAGTAGATGCAGAAGTTTTTGACAAAGAATAACAGTTATTCATAATAAAAACCCAACAGTATTTTTCACAGAACTAGAACAATCCTAAATTTTGTTTTTTTAATTTAATTCAATTTTATATTTTTTCTTTCATAATTTATTGTCAAGTTGTTTTCCATATAACACCCAGTGCTCATCCCAACAAGTGCCCTCCTCCATGCCTATTACCCTCCTTCCCCTCTCCCCCACCCCCATCAGCCCTCAGTTTGTTCTCGGCACTCAAGAGTCTCTCATGGTTTGCCTCCCTCCCTCATTTTCCCCCTTCTCCTCCCCCATGGTCCTCTGTTAAGTTTCTCCTGTTCCACTTATAAGTGAAAATATATGGTATCTGTCTTTCTCTGCCTGACTTATTTCACTCAGCATAACACACTCGAGTTCCATCCATGTTGCTACAAATGGCCAGGTTTCATTCTTTCTCATCACCATGTAGTATTCCATTGTACAGATAAACCACATCTTCTAAATCCATTCATCAGTTGATGGACATTTAGGCTCTTTCCAGGATTTGGCTATTGTTGAAAGTGCTGTATGAACATTGGGTCACATGTGCACCTATGCATCAGCACTCCTGTATCTCTTGGGTAAATTCCTAGCAGTGTTATTGCTGGGTCATAGGGGAGTTCTATTGTTAATTTTTTGAGGAACCTCCACACTGTTTTCCAGAGGGAAACAATCCTAAATTTTGTATAGAAACACAAAAGCCCCCAAAAAGCCAAAACAATCCTAAATTTTGTATAGAAACACAAAAGCCCCCCAAAAGAAAAACAAATCTGGAGGCATCACAATTCCAGACTTCAAGTTATACTACAAAGTGGTAGTAATTAAAAACAGTATGGTTCTGGCATAAAAATAGACATATAGATCAATAAAGCAGAATAGAAAACCCAGAAATAAATTGCAATTATATGGTTCATTAATCTTCAACACAGGAGGAATGAATATCCAATGAGAAAAAGACGGTCTCTTTAACAAATGGTGTCGGGAAAACTGACAGCTTCATGCAAAATAATGAAACTGGACCACTTTCTTTCACCATGCACTCAAAAGGATTAAGGACCCTAAATGTGAGACCTGAAATCATAAAAATTCTTGAAGAGAGTACAAGCAGTAATTTCTCTGACATTGGTCATAACAGCATTTTTCTAGACATGTCTCCTGAGGCAAAGGAAATAAAAGCAAAAATAAACTATTTGAACTGATCAAAATAAAAGCTTCCACACAGCAAAGGAAACAGTCAACAAAACTAAAAGGCAGCCTGTGGAATGGGAGAAGATATTTGCAAATGACATCTGATAAAGGATTACTATGCAAAATATATAAAGAACTTATACAACTCATCACCAAAAAACCCCCAAATAATCAAATTAAAAAATGGGCAGAAGACATGGACATTTTTCCAAAGAAGACATACAGATGGCCAACAGACCATGAAAAGATGCTCAACATCAGTCATCTTCAGAGAAATGCAAATCAAAACTACAATGAGATATCACCTCGCATTTGTCAGAATGGCTAAAATAAAAAACACAAGAAACAACAAGTGTTGACAAGGAAGCTGAGAAAAAGGAAACTTCACGCACTGCTGGTGGGATTGCAAACTGGTGCAGCCACTGTGGAAAATAGTATGGAAGTACCTCAAAAAGTTAAAAATAGAACTCCCCTACAATCCAGGAATTGCACTCGTGGGTATTTACCCCCCAAATACAAAAACACCATTCAAAGGGATACATATATCTGTATGTTTATTACAGCAGTATTCACAATACCCAAGATACAGAAGCAGCCCAAGTGTCCATCAATAGATGAATGGACAAAGAAGATACGGTATATATACATACATATATACACAATGGGAATATTATTCAGTCATAAAAGAGAATGACATCTTGCCATTTGCAATAACATGGATGGAGCTAAAGAGTATAATGCTAAGCAAAATAAGTCAGTTAGAGAAACACAAATACCATATAATCTCGCTCATGTGTAGAATTAAAAAATGAAACAAATGACCAAAGGAAAAAAAGGGAGAGACAGACCAAGAAACAGACTCTTAATTATAGAGAACAAACTGGTTACCTGAGGGGAAGTAGAGGGGGGGATTAAAGAGTACACTTATTATGATGGGAAAAAAAATAAAGAAAATAAAACAAAGAAAGGTTACATATGAATGTCAATCCACACTCAGTGTTATCCCCAGAGAACAGCCAGTGGTCGATAGCATATTCCTGATCTTGAGTCAGTACTTAAGAAAATGGAAAAAATTGCACCTGCAATCCAAATGCATGTACCTTTTTTCCAGTACATACATTTCAATTATAGATGCAATTTCCATTGTGGCAAGAAACTAGCAGCAAATACAAGACATTGATTTTCCAAAATGAATTATGACAGCCGTCTAAGTAAAGAAGACTCACATGAGGTTTTGAAGTGAAGGATGATCATTTCAGCAAGGATCATTTCTGTGATTTCAGGAAGATTATTCAAGGGACATCTGGCAGCAAAATTTTCAGTATCTTGAAAGACCTGAATCAATCACTTCAGGCCCAAACTAGAAAAATTCTTAGCATTGAGAATAGGCTAGCCAGACTTCATTAAGACAACCAAGCTGTGTTGCAAACAGTTTAGTCCCTGAGAGCTGGACTCTTCTCAACTCTAGGTGATTTCCTTCGCTTTTTGGTGGAGTAGATTGATGGCATATTGTTGGGCATACTTAAAAACTCAAGCCCAAATGATGAGACAAAACATGAAGAAATTATTTCTAGGAATATATGCAACCCAAGAATGGATTAGGTACCCATGCATCCAGGACTATCTTCCAGGCTGAAACATTCCATCTTTTAGCTTCCTATCAATATCACAACTGCAGAGTGCTAAGAGGTGTCTGACAGAGAAATCTCCCCATAGAGAAACTATCTGATAAAGTCACTACACACTTGCCATTCTCAAAGACCTATGCCCTTGAGGTAGTATGCTGTAGAAATAAGGAATAAAAAAATAACAAATGGGGGAGCCTCATCTATGCACCAATCAATTTACTTTCTAGCCAGATACATACTTTTGGTGAGACAGTATAAAAATATTATCCTTGTCACTAATATAAAATGTATTATCTAAAATGTTGTCTACTTTTGTTTAAAATCATGATGGATCTTTTAAATTTTCCTGAAACTGCCCTAGTATGCATCGCATATCATCAAATGGCTCATAAATGAAAAAAATGTTCCAGGAATATTCTTAGCTGCTCCTGTGAATGGCCTTTGGGAAGTCAGTAGAATTGAAGGGATTATCTCCTGGCTTCTGTTAACTTCTAGGCCCCAGGGGAGGCTGGGCCAAGCAGAAACCATAGTCCCTGACTCCCTGGTGGTCTCTTTACCTACTTCTGTTCACTTTGTCTCCTGGTCCGCAAGTCTGAGCAGGGATATCCAAACACTTAAGATCCAGATGGTGAATTTCCATCCAGATATGAAGAGACCGTCATTAGTTAAAAGCCTGAAGAACGATAGCAGCTGTTGGCCATTGAAAAAGGTCTCTACTCGAAGACTTTGAGCACTGGGAAAGCAGGAAGTTTTTGCTGATGTTGCAGGCTGTCTAATATCACAGTGTTTCTCAATTTTTCGCCTACATTTCTAGGTAAGAGATATAAATGTATATAATATATAACTATATATATAATGGAAACAGAAGTTTCCTAAATCAATATTTTCCTCTCCCCTTTGAAGGATGCTTATTTTCTCTTCTCTCATCTTCCATTCTGCTCTCTTCTATTTCATTTCTAAAATGTTGCTAAGATGGAAAACAAATCTGTGATTTCCGGGAGTTATGAACAGCATGTCTGGCAGGAAGAGAGTGAA
Source organism: Hyaena hyaena (assembly GCF_003009895.1). Taxonomy (NCBI): domain Eukaryota; kingdom Metazoa; phylum Chordata; class Mammalia; order Carnivora; family Hyaenidae; genus Hyaena; species Hyaena hyaena. Next base: position 45,599 of record NW_024082351.1, on the reverse strand, counting down.
TATAAAAAAAGTAATATTGTCTTTCATGGTGAGGGAGAGTTTTGTAGCTTGATCATGGTGGCAGTGATCATACACATGTATACATATGACAGAACTACACACACACACACACACACACACACACACACACACACACACAGGCATGGTCTTAATAATGGGAAATCTGAGTAAAGTCACTAGTCTGTAGTAGTTAAATGTACTCTGCCAGTGTCTGTTCCTGGTTTTGATAAGGTGCTATAGTCAGGTAAGATGATTCTATTGGGGGAAGCTGAGCGATGGGTACCTTGGACCTGTCTGAACAACTTTTGCAACTTCTTGTGCATGTCTAATTATTTCAAAACAAAACGTTTTAAATATTACTCAAGACCCATTAAATTGATAACATGAGGTCACAATTCATGGTTTAAAAATGAAGCTCTAGTTCACCAAGAGTGGATGTTGGGTCAGCAAGCAGCTGTGCCTACATAAGCTGATTTATTTGAAGAGGTACATCAGCCTGTGCAGACCTGTTATTTGAGCTGGCTGGAACTCCCCAACCCTAACTCTCGTGAGCCCCCACCTCACCCCCTGCTAGTGGACTTGGAAGCTAGGGATTGCACTGAGTAGACGGACTTTTATTTCATTTTCTTTGTGTGTCATCTTAAAAGTGTCCCTACCTTATCCCTCCCCCATTTTTTTAAAGACACTTGGTCTTGGGACACCTGGGTGGCTCAGTTAATTAAGAGTCCAACTTTGGCTCAGGTCATGATCTCACAGCTCGTGGGTTTGAGCCCCATGCCAGGCTCTGTGCCGGAAACTTCTTCAGATTCTGTGTCTCCCTTTCTCTCTGCTGCTTCCCCACTCATTCTCTCTCTCTCTCTCTCTCTCTCTCTCTCTTTATTTTATTTATTCTTAAAAATAAGAAATAAAAAATAGAAAATTAAAAAATTAAAAGACACTTGATTTTCATTCTACCACTCGGACATCAGAGCGCTGTTTCTCAAAGCAGGGTCCTTGGCCCCCTGCCTCACTTAAGGCTATGAATGCAGATTCCTGCAACTCACTGAAACGCAATTAGATTCTTTGGAGGTGGGGTTCAGAAATATACATTTTAAAACCAGCTTGCCAGAGGTTTTTATGTGCACCACATTATTGAGAGGCTTGAGAAGTTTGTTGAAACCAGATACGTGAATATGCAGGACATCAATGACAACTCTGGAAGTGAATTTGAGTTTAAAAGTTCCTCTGTTGTGAAGATAGGATTTCTGAGGTTTGCTTTCATTCCAACTTATATGATCCTTGAGCAATAAAGTTTCCAATGTTGACATAAGCCATGTTTCCTGCATTTTATGACAAAAACATTACTTTAGTGACTCAGTTTCTCCAAATGTGAGGACAAAAATTCCAGTAATCTCCTTAATTCACAGCACTTCCGTAGATAATGACTGTTTGTTCTCAGATGGAAGTAATTTCATTAGCATAAGTGGATGCATATTTTATAAACACAGACGCATGTGTTTTATATTCTTCTGATATTTATTTACACATTCTGTAAACACATGTATACACAGAGCCACATGGACATTTTTAGAGGAGCACATGGAACATTTTGCACATGTAAATACCACAGTTGATGCCTTTGGGGCTTTTTTTCTCAGGTGGCAAATCAGTTACCACTCAGAGTCTCTCAGTTACTACCTTTTCCCAAGTAAAAATATACCCTACAGTGGATTAGCCTCTGGAATTTTCTCAACCTCCTTCCTCCTCTCAGAATGTTCTGGCCTCTAGAGCTTCTAATTTATTGGGAAACTGATGCATCCTAAAAATGTTAATGATTTTTAGTAAGTCAATATCATGGTCTTACAGATAACATCTCTAAATGTACCTAGCCTTAAAGAAGAGAAGTTTAGTCAGATTGACGAGGTACCTACTTTCTGTCAAGAAGATTTTATACCACCTTCCTATAAACACCAAAGGTCTTGGACATACTTGGAGTCAAGTTAAAGTGAACCTTGTCCTGGAAATTCAGGCCTGTACAAAGCTCGATGGTGAAACACGTGGAATGGCAAAGGTAGCAAAGGTACTCTTAGATGTTAAAATATTTTCTTTCTAGGTGTCTGTCTGGCTCAGTCAGAAGAGCATGTGACTCTTGATCTCTAGGTTGTAATTTCAAGCCCCACGTTGGGTGTAGAGATTACTTAAAATGAATAAATAAAATTTTAAAATAATAATGAAATAAAGTGAATAAATAAATTCAAACTTAAAAAAAGTAGTTTCTCTCTACTGAGCCTCCTACACAAGGTTGAAATAGACCCAAATGTTATCTCTTGCATCAGAAGCACTCAGTTAACTACAATCCAGTGTCTCTTGAACTAAATTTGATTTCTTTCCAGATACTAAATATAATGTGAAAGGGAAAATGTTAGGTAAAAATGGTGTTCCACCAATGCTCTCTTGATTTAAACAGTGTGTTTTCATCCAGAGACCATGTGATCCTTCCCCCCCGCCCCGCCTTTAAGTTGGTTAAGTATTTTTTTTCTGATAGTGAAACCAAAAATAATAACTGTCGCCTGCTGAGGATTTATGTTGCACCAGGAACATCTTAAGTCCTTTTTCATTCATCCTTGCAAAAGGGCTAAGGGATTACCATTCTTTTCCTCATTTTATAGATGAGAAAATGGATCCTCAAAAAGAGCCAATGGCTTGCTCAAGGTTAAACAGCTAATTAGTAACTGTTTAATAAAGAGATGTGAAGTTATAGCCCATGTGCTAGGTTGAATACTGTCCCCCCAGGTAGGGTCATCACAATCGTAATTAGTTAAGGTCATAGTGGAGTAGGGTGGGCCCCTTCTCCAATATGATGTTGTCTGTAAGAGGAGAAGAACCACAGAACTCCAGGAGAAAGACATAATGACAGAAGAAGCAGAGATTGAGGTGATGAGGATGCCCTGTAACATGTGGAGTTGAGAGAAAGACATGGAACAGAGTCTCTTCTAGAGTGTTTGAAGAGGCATGGCCCTATTGACACCTGCTTTCTAACTTCTGGCTTCCAGAACTGTGAGACAATAACATTTTTGTTGTTTCAAGCCACTCATTGTGTGGTACTGTGCTACAGTGACACTTGGAAACTAATACAGCCCATGATATACCCTACAACCTGTTTACTGTGGAGATTTTGGAAAATTTCAAAGAGAATGTACAAAGTCCTCCTGATCTCAAATTCCAGAGCCAACCACTGTGGGTTGTCACATTAAGCCTTCCCGTGGCCATTCCACCCATTTCTATGTTTTAAAAATAGTATCAGCACTATTGTGTCTTTTCTTCTTTGTTGTTTGGTCACCTGTATTCTTTACCAGATGTACCTTTAAGATAGTGAGAATAGCTGTGAACGCCAGCATCCTCTGTATTCTATCATCATCATCAACAACTTCATCCTCATCATTTCAGTTCCTAGGAATTGGTTGAGATGATGGTGAGACCCATTTGTGATGGGGAACATTGGCACCAACAATGGAACAGCTGTCTATGCGTGAGGTCCCCAGAAGATGGCAGTGTGCATCATAAAACCACACCACCCACATTTGCCACTTAGCCATCAGCCTATGAATCCTGGATGATGGAGGCAACCGGCCTTAGGCTCTGGGATGGGCCATTGTGAAGGATGCTGGAAACAGCAGACCACTAACCAGCCTGAGAGGCCACTTGGGATGAATATTTTTCAGCTTTGCAAGGTCTTTCTTTTGGTTCTGTTTTTTTAATAATTAAATTTTGTTTTATTTATTTTTTAAGTTTATTTATTTTGAAAGAGAGAGAGAGAAAATGAGTGGGGGAGGGGCAAAAAGAGAAGGGGACAGAGGATCTGAAGCAGGCTCTCTGCTGTCAGCAGATGTGGGGCTCAAACCCATGCACCTGGGCTGAAGTCAGATGCTTAACTGACTGAGCCACACAGATACTCTGCAAGGTCTCTCTTGTTAAAGAGAGAAACTAAACTGCCACTCTAAGCCCTTCACCTGAAGAAATTTACCTTTCAGATTTTGGAGATTGTTGTTGCTAATATTTTGACATATCAATTACAATCTCTATAATGTGTTCCTTACTGATCTAAGAGCTTAAGGCAGGCATCTCAGTTCCTGTATATATAGATTGTGCATAAAAGAAGGGTCAGATGAGAAAGAATGAAGCAGAGAGAGCTTGGAAGAAGCAAGGAGACAGAACACCAAAAAAGTATTTCTTCAGTGCTTACTAGCTGTGTGATCCTGGGGTACTCACTTAACCTCTCTGAGCCTAAGTATCCTTTTGTTTGGTTTTGTTTTTATTTTGCTTTTCATGGGCAGGATGTTTGCTCTGCTGATCCCGCACTGTCATAGGACAGCTCAAATGATAAATGACTATTAAAGCTATAAAATATTTTTATTATCAGTTTGAGAATTAGTAATTCTCAAACATTATCTTGGATCAGAATCACCTGCAGAGCTTACTAAACCATGGATTGCTAGACGCTGCCCCAAAGTTTCTTCAAAATTTATTTATTTATTTTGAGAGAGAGCGAGCATGAAAAGGGGAGGGGAAAAGAGAGAGGGAGAGACAGAGACTCCGAAGCTGGCTCTTTACCATAAGCTGGGAGCCTGACATGGGGCTCGAACACACAAACCATGAGATAATGACCTGAAACGAAACCAAGAATCAGATGTTTAACCAACTGAGCCACCCAGGCGCCCCACTAGAGTTTCTGATTCAGTAAGTCTGGGGTGGACAGGAGAATTTCAGCCCAGACTATTCCCAGGGTGATGCTAATGCTACTCTCTAGGGGGGCCCACTGGTACTCCTGTGGCCTTGTATGTTTCTTGAACTTCCTAGGCTACTTCTTGATGCAAATTAAAGAAATTATTTTCCAAACATTGAGAAATGGTGTCCTAACCCTTATTCTGTGTGTGTATGTGGTCAGTACCTAGATGTAGTCAAATCCATAACTAACTTTTAGATCATGTCTCTTCTTCTAGTCTACAGTTTGCAAGAGCAAGTGTTTCCACCTTATAGTATCTGCCATAGCCCACTCACCATGGCTGCCACTACCAGCTAATGGCTGCTGCATGCCTAGTGGGACCAACGTGGCCCGCAGGGTTCCCTCAAGGGCCAGAAGGGAAGCTCAGTGCAGACCAGGACCTGTCTTGGGAACGCTACCACAAGTGGTTGGAAGTGTTTTGTGTCACTGCTTGCTCTCCAGCCCCTTACCCTGCTCTATTTTCACCAAAGTACCCAAAGTTTTCCAATATACTTTTCTCTTGTTTCTTAGTGTTATTTCTTGTTTACTGTCTTTCTCTCTGCCCCCAAAAAGAAGGAGCAGGAGTTTTGTTTACTTCAGTATGTCCCGAGAGCAGTGGCCAGTGAATAAGAGGTGCATAAACATGGCACTGAATGAATGGATGAATGCTGTCTATGCCCTGCCTTTCCCAGTCGCTCCTGATTCCGCGAAGCCCACATGAACCTTCCAGAATGACCACAAGGACTGTGGCATTGTTTTTAGGGAAACACACACTAACCACAACAAACCGTAAAACCCGGGTACTCAGTTCACCCTTAGAGCATTAGGTGGGGTTTACTGTATTCAGATTTTACCAAAAATGACAGTGCTGCTGCATTTTCTACATCTTAAGGATTCTGAGGTCAAGATTAGGTAGCTATTATCATCAGTTTGATATTCTGCTTTTTTCTGATCCTATAATTCGTGATTTGGGTTTTGGAATGGGACTAATCATAAGTTTAGAAAGGTTGTTTCAAGATAATGATTAAGGTTCTGCACTAAGAGCCTTAATAAACTAGGAAGGTGTAAAGAGAAGGCTCAGAGGAATCAGAAGCTCAGAGAAAGTATAACCTAAAGAAAAGAGATATGCACACCCAAATAAATGCTTCCAAAGTCCAGTTAAAATGTCATATTATAGGGCACCTGAGTGGCTCAGTCAGTATGCAGCTGACTGCTGATTTCGGCTCTGGTCATGATCTCACGGTTTGTGAGATGGATCCCTGCATTGGGCTCTGTGCTGACAGTGGCGAGCCTGCTTGGGATTCTCTTTCTTTCTGCCCCTCCTCTGCTCCAGTGTGCTCTCTCTCTCTCTCTCTCAAAATAAATAAATAAACTTTTTTTTTAAAGGTAGTATTAGTGGAATTAGCATCCACTGAACACTGACAACGTTGCAGGTGGCAAGCCAAGTGCTTCATCTTCAGGAACATTTAGTTCCATAACCTATAATGTATACACTAGGCTATCCCATATGAAATTATCATTTTCATAAGTCAAAAAAGGTTGAGCGCAGCAATATCATTTGCTTAAATTAAAAATTATCATTCCCATTTTATAGGTAAGGAAAATGAGCCTCAGAGGAGATAAATAACCTGCCATCAAGCATTTGGCTAGAAAACAATGGAGTAAAAGATTTTGAACCCAAATCCAGGAGCCTTCAAAGACCATTCTCTTCCCACTATATTATGAGGCTCTTGAAAGAAGGTTAAGCTTAGGAGAAGCCTTAAAAAGCCAGTTTGTATTGTACTGGTCAACATTCCTTTTAATAACTTATAGTTCTTTACTCTTCCTTTATAGTCATAAATAATGCACTTCAGGAGAACTGTAAGTACAACACTGAAGGAGCCCTGAGTATTGAAAGAACCACAAATGGCTGTTTTCAGGTTATCAAATTTTAATAACATTATTTTGTTGCAATACTGCATCGAGCCTTTTAAAGAGAATGTTCCAAGAACTCATTATGTGATTATAAAATAATAAGACTGTTTTTACAGAGTGATGAACAAGAGCTGGTCCCTCTTTGTGATAACACTCAGAATGGCCTAAATTTTTTAAAATCCTAAGCACATAATCCTCAAGCAAGAGTAGATAAGTAAGAGATACTAAACAAAATGTGATCAAAATTAGTCTGGTACATATTAATGACACTCTTTTTATTATTTTTAATGCTTTTATTCATTTTTGAGAGACAGAGCAAGCAGGGGAGGGTCAGAGAGAGAGGGAGACACAGAATCTGAAGCAGGCTCCAAGCCCTGAGCTGTCAGCACAGATCCCCATGTGGGGCTCAAAACTCACGAACTGCCTGATCATGACCTGAGCCGGAGTCAGATGCTTAACTGACTGAGCTACCCAGGCACCCTGTGACACTCTTTTTTTTTTTTTTTCCTGTGACACTTTTGATCATATCTCTGAATGATAATAATCTAGAGGTTGGTGATTGGACTGTGATGGGAATCTTCGGGGTCAGTGTTCTGGTATCATTATTGAAAGTTTTCCCTTACTGTGTGTTGTTTCATCCTAACACATCCTAAATGCTTGACACTACTAAGAAGCTTAATAAATATGACACAACTAGGTGATATTGAAAGATGAACATCTTGGTATTGTTTTATCAGACAGGTGGTAAACACTGGGATCAAAATAAAGCAGCATTAGACACATTTCTGGCTGCTCACACTGTATGTTTCAAGATGAAATTTCTGTGACCTGACACTGATTGGTAGATGAACAGAACAGAAATGGTTTTGGAGTTCATGATATTTTGACACTACAGCAATAAGAGAAGTAAAAATGTGAGTTGGTCAGTTTAGATTTCCTCATTTACACACAATGGGTAGAAATACTGCTATTTCCTCAGTATAAATATCTACTCCCCAATAACTGGCTTTTTCTAATTGTGACAAGTTGTAACAAGACAAGATGGATCCACACAATCGGCTGTGCCAGAGGGTTAAATGTATAAAGAATGAGGGGAATGGATTATAATGGGGATTCTTATGTCCAACTTCATTTAATGAATGATCTTGATCAGAATCAAATACATATGATGCTTCATGGTATCTGTGATGTCCATGTCACCTTGTTTAAGATAAAAACTTGTTTCCCAGAATCTCCTCCCTGTGTGGTTCCAGGTTAGATTTGTTCAAAAGAGGAATTTGCATGAGGAAGTGAAGCAACAGCCATACCTTTGGAAGGTCATAGTGGTTAGATGCAGTGACAGACATTCTTACAGGTGCTGGAAGGTCCCAGGTTGTCCTGTTTCCTGTGCTCCATATCTCGCTTTTCTTCCTGACTTCCGGCCCTGCTGACAAATGGCAGCCCCAGGGCTATCACCAGATGCCCAGCTGTGTAGCCTCAAACACAACAGTTTCTCCTCCAGCTGCTTCTTGGTGGTCCCATCTGGGGGTCAGAATGTGCTTGGCTTCTGGGACTGATGATGCTGGACTCCTGTGATCCCCTGATCTTCCTTTTAAGCCTTCACTTCTCAACACCTCCCACCATTTTATGAGGTCTAGTTCCTGTAACAGAGCCTGCCTTTCATAACTCAAGGTGGTTCCCTTTTCCCAACTGAATTCTGACAGAAATGGTAGCAATTTAATTTGTAATAGCTTTGTAGTTTGAAATTGAATACACACTTATAATCTAAAAAAATTGAGCAATATACAAAAGTATAAGGAAAAAAGCAGAGAAATAATCCCAAATCCCATTTACTTAGTCTCATTAACCAGAAATGGATTCAGTGTTACTTTTCCACCAATTTACATTTGGGGTTCTATCCATCCACAGAAAAAAAAAAAGAGAGAGAAAATGGTGGTAATGGATCTGGGTAAATAAGTTTCATGCCATTACCACCCTGAATTCTGCATGCTTATTATTTTTTGGGTTAAAAAATAGATGTGCTTCTTTCCCATTCTACAAGCCTGATTCATAAGCATATATTTTTTAGCATTTTATTTATTTTATTTTATTTTATTTTTTTTGAGAGAGACAGACAGTGTGAGCAGGGGAGGGTCAGAGAGAGAGAAGGAGACACAGAATCAGAAGCAGGCTCCAGGCTCTCAGCTGTCAGCACAGAGCCTGACGCGGGGCTCAAACCCATAAACCGTGAGGCCATGACCTGAGCCGAAGTCAGACACTTAACTGACTGAGCCACCCAGGCGCCCCATAAGCATATATTTTAAAGAAAATTTTAAGTGGCATTTCTTCCTCGTTTTAATTAGGCTCCATATAAAACAGTTTTGTTCCAATTGTAACTATAACTACAAATAACCTCCCTTCCTCAACCCAAAGAAGCAGAGTTGAGTGTAATTTGTGGCACACTCCATTTCTAACTTGAGTATCATTGCATTTTTTCCCAGAAGAGCAATCTCTTGGGAAAAGAGTCAGGATACTTTGGGTAAGATGTCATAGCAACAGCTTAAATGGAGAAAGGATTGTGGAAATATATCTTCCCACACTTTCCAAACCCAGACTTATGCTCCATTCATGCTTTTAACCATGAAAGACCCAAATACATCATGAGATATTGAAATCATTTTTTTTCTTTAAAAGCATTCCCTGATTTCCCCTCCTAAAAACAGGTTGGAAGAGAAAATTTGGCCCTTGACCCTTTGCCATAGATAGATCCCAAGACCAAACCTTGCAGCATGTACAATGGAACATTGGAACAATGGAATTGAGCTGGGCTGTGGTTGCTGGACAAGTGGCCAGGCTCACTCACTAGCTTGGGGGCTTCCTCCTACAGACCAGCTTCCCAGAACAGAGGATTTGAGGCTGTGCCGAGGAATAAGTGTCAAGTTCCTGCGCCACTGGAAATAGCACAAAGCTCAAATATCTAATCTGCAATAGTTAGAAGTGATACAATAATACATTTGACTTCCAGTCTGAAGATCCAAAGTTTAGCTCCAGCTCTGACACACATGTGATTTTGGGTAAATTACCCAATTTCTCTGTTGTACAAGGTGAAGATAAAAATGACATAATGTCTGAAAACATTTTGTGAATTATAAAATGCTATGTGCACTCTATGGAGTATATCATGGCAATCCAAGTGACCTGTGTGAGAAGGCACCATTCACTCCAAAGCACTTTCCAAATTTTCCACAAATTCTCCAGGCTATGTATCGGCCGGGTCATCCTGGCTTCATTCTGCTGCTTCCTCTGAGTCCCACTTCTGTATCATCTCAGGTTACCTACTTGCTATCTCTGCACCATAATGTGGCAACCTAGATGCGGAATTCAGGTCCTTTCCTCAGTTTCTCCCCAAAACTTCACACAAGGCTTGTGCTCATAGCAGACTTTGCTAAAGTTTTTAAGGAAACAAAGTGGGTTTGCAGAAACTCCAAACAATATAAATCTGAGTCACCGAGTGAAATTTCCCTCCCTGCTCTTTGATGTATTTCCCTCTCAAAACCAACACTGCTTACACTCTTCCTGGTCTCTCGCTACACTCCCCAAGAGACCCCCTGCATATTTAACCATGCTCCCTGCACGGGGTTCAAGCAAGTTGCCATTGCCAGGTGTCTCCCTTTCTTCTTCACCCCGTCTTTGCAGAAGAAAGGGAGTGATAAAGAAATTTTGTCTAATCCTGGAGGATAAATTGTGTTACCATCAGCCCTCCCCTTAGAAAACAGAACCAGCTAGATAGTCCACTTGTGTTTAACAATTTTTTCAATTGTTCATTGATGCAGTGAGTATTGAATTCCTTCAACGTGCCAAGTCCTGTACTAGATGCTGAGATGCAGCCATAACAGACAAATATCCTTCCATTGTGGAGCTTGTACTCTAGAGCAGGGGGCAAGGGAGACAGTAAACAAATGCGCAATTAAAATGAATGTATATCCAGGTATGAGAAGTAGACAAAGATAAAGCAAGATAGGGCAATAGAAAGAAATGATGGACAAGTAGAAAGGCATTTGGCACCGGGTGTTATATGGAAACCAACTTGACAATAAACTATTTGTAAAAAAAAAAAAAAAAGGCATTTGGGTTGTTTCCAGACAATAAAATTTATGAATAAAATTAGTATAAAGATATGCATGCAAATTTCTGTGTAAGCATGTTTCAGTTTTGAGGGTTAAATACCTAGGGATGAGTTGCTAGGTCGTATATGACAAATGTATATTCAACTAAATGAGGAAACTGATGATTTTCTAAAGTGTCTGTACAATTTTGCATTCCTACTAGCAATATATGAGAATTTTGCTTTCTCTAGACCGTCACTAGAACTTTGTACTATCCATTTTTTCTGCTAATCTCTGTGTAGTGATATTTCATTGCCATTTTAATTTGTATTCTTTCATGTGCTCATTTATCATTTATCATTGGTATATACTTTGGTTAAATGTTCAAATCTTTGCCCAATTTAGTTGGGTTTTTGGTTTCTCTTTTGATTGTTTTAACTATATTTTAATTTAAATAAAGACTAATTTGTAATTTAAAAAAAAAAAAGAAATGATGGAGAGGGGAGGTAGCTTGCAATTTTATGCTAAGCAGTCAGGAAAGGCCTCTTTGAGAAGGAGCCTTTTAGCAAAGGTGAGCTACATGCTTGGGAATGGGTCATGAGATCATGGAGGGGGATGATATTGCAGGCAGAAGAATGAACCTGTGTAAAGGTCCTGAGGCAGCTTGCTATCACAACTGTATCCTATCTGCGTGAAAGGTAAGATTTCACTTTTAGCTTAGCTCAATATTAAGAGTTCCTCTAGGGTCCCAGAAGTTCCTCAAATTTTTATTTTTATTTTTTTTTAAACTTTTTTTTTAAAAATATTTTTATTTATTTCTAGGAGAGAGAGAGAGACAGCGTGAGCAGGGGAGGGTCAGAGAGAGAGGGAGATACAGACTCTGAAACAGGCTCCAAGCTCTGAGCTGGCAGTCAGCACAGAGCCCGACGCGGGGCTCGAACCCACGAACCGCGAGATCATGACCTAAGCGAAAGTCGGACGCTTAACCGACTAAGCCACCCAGGCGCCCCAGAAGTTCCTCAAATTCATCCTTACCTTCCTTTTGGTTGTACCTCTTAAATATATCTTAAGTGTATCCTTTTCTCTTCATCTGACTTACCACTGCATTCATGAGTTCTTCCCTGAATTATATACATCATTCCCTAACTGGAGAGTCCAGCCTGCTTCAGTCCCCATCAGAGTGATTTAGAATTCAAATACACATTGCTCTGCTGCATTAAATAGCTCAGCCAACTCCCTCCAGCCCCCATACACTTACAGTAAAATCCTACCCCCTCAGCATGGCTGCAGCAAAGATTATCAGTGTGCCACTCATATCCCCTAGCACTGGCTGTTCCAGGATATGCCGAGAGCATCCTATTGTAAGCACCTGCTACTCTTCACTTGAGGGATTTCTTAGTTGTGAGCAATGGACCATAAGTGCCAGGAAATTAATGCTCCTGGGCAACGGTCCTCAGTCAATGATAAATGGGAATTGAAGGATAAATTCTTCATCTTCCTGGCCCCTAGGGCAGGGAAGCAGGGGAAGAGGGAGAGAATAATGTTGAGGTATTGTCCCTAATATCTCCCAGATTTTCCCAATGGAATCGACCGCGATTGCCTACAGGAGCAATCTGCTCCATAATGCACACTATTTTTGCTTCCTTCCCTTCTCTGTCTTGCTTCCCCGTTCTTCCACCAGTGCTTCACAGAATCACCCCTCCCAAATAAACTGCTTGTGTTCAAAACTTTGTGCTTTTGTTATTGTTGTAAGTTGAGTTTTGTTTCCCAAAATGATATGTTGAGTTCCTAACTCCCAGTTACCTGTATATATGACCTTACAATTAAGATGAGGTCACACTTGACCAAAGTGGACCCCTAATCCATCTGATATGATGTGTGTTCTTGTGTGTGTGTGTGTGTGTATGTGTGTGTTTAATTACCTTGAGATAAAGTATGAGCAAGGGAGGGGCTGAGTGAAAGAGAGAGAGAGAATCCCAAGCAGGCTCTGTGCTGTTGTCAGCTCAGTCCCACAAACTGTGAGATCATGATCTGAGCTGAAATCTAGAGCTGGTTGCCCAACCAACTGAGCTGCCCAGGCATCCCAAAATGTGTTCTTTTAAGAAGAGGGGAGACACACACAGGAAGGAGAAGGCCATGTGAAGGGAAGGCCATGTGGAGACAGCAACACAGGGAGAATGCCATGTGATGAAGGCAGAGATTGTACATCTACAAGCCAAGGAATTCCAAGGATTGCTAGCAACACCACAAGCTAAGAGAAAAGAAGGGAACAGATTCTTCCAAAGAGCCATCAAAGAGAGCATGCCAACACATTGGTTTCTGACTTCTGGCCTTCCGAACTATGAGATAGTAAATTTCTGTTGTTTTAAGCCATGCTGTATGTGATACTTTGTCATGGCAGCCCTAGGACATTAATGCAGTTATCTATTGCTATGCATAACAATGGCCGTAGCACTTAGTGACAAAAACAACTGCCATTTTCTCTTATCTCACAACTTCCTGGATCAGGAATTTGAGAAGGGCTCAGCAAAGTCTTCTGCCCCATGTGCTGTTGACCAAAGTTACTTACTGGTATTCAACTAACCACTGGGAAAGTTTAGAGTATCCAAGACAGCTTCGTTCATGTGTCTGGCACTTGGGCAGGGATTTTAGGGATGGCTAGAAGGCTGGACTCAGCTGGGTCAGTTGTCCAGAAGGCCTCCACATGGTCTCTGTAACATGGCCGTTTTAAGATCATCAGGTTCATATGTGGCAGCTCAAGCCTCCCAGAGAAAATGTGCTCATGAGACCCAGGATGAAGATACAAGCCTTCTTGTGGCTCGGTGTCAGAAGTCCCAGAGGGTCACAAATGAATAAACAAACAAAAAGCAGAATCAGACCTATAAATACAGAGAACAAACTGATGGTTGCCAAAGGGATAGGAATGAGGGGATGGGCAAAATGGGTGAAGGGAAGTGGGAGATACAGGCTTCCAATTGTAGAACGAATAAGTCACAGGGATAAAGGCACAGCACAGGGAATATAGTCAATGGTATTGTAATAGCGCTATAAGGTGACAGATGGTAGCTACACTTGTGAGCATAGCACAATGTATAAACTTGTCTAGTCACTATGTTGTACACTTGAAACTAATGTAACAATGTGTGTGAACTATTCTAGAATTAACACAACTTGTTTTTAAAGGATGGTACTTCTAACATTCTATTGTTCAAGACAGTCACTAAATTCAGCCCAGATTCAAAGTGTTGGGAATGAGATTCCCCCTGTCTCAGTGGGAGAAGTAGCAAATCTACTCACCTGTCTTACCTGTCTCACCTCACCTGTCTCAGTGTCTGCTGATGGGGGAACCCAAACGCAGACAACAGCCTACAAGCTGACTAGCATCTGGCCTCTGACTATCTCTAGGGGCATCTCTTGCCCTCACATTCATGTTTGGTACCTGATGTGCCAGATTCCTCACTGTTTTCTAAAACCCCAAGTCTCATCTTGCTTCCATGCCTTTACTTCCTTTATTTTTTTATACACAAAGTAAAAAATATATATACACAATAGATGTTCATGCTCTTCTCTGCCTACAATGTCTTTCCCCCTGATCTTTGCTCACCAGGCAGATGAACCCATCCTTCAAGACCTACATTACTGGGCATCACCTTCTCCATCTCAGCAAGGTCACATGCCTCTCTTCTTGCTTCCGTCTCAACTGCTGGGTAAACACATGTTTGCTTGTTACTAAGTTCCTCGAGAGAATGGACTCTTCTGCCCTCTATCTCTGTATGCTCACATCTGTTGATGGATGAATGGTCTGTGAGTCCTAAGAACTTTAGGGTAAAAATCCAATCAATTAAGCAGATTGTTGAAGTTTTACATCAGTGTTATGCCAATTCTTGAGTGATCTTGATTTCAACCAGCTCAGTGTAGGAGATGGTTCTCAAGCTGTCATGGGGAAGAGATAGGTGAGAAGACAAAAAAATTAGAGGGGATAGGGGGGTGAAAGAGGTGATAGGGATTAAGGAAGTCACTTGTTATGATGAGCATTGGGTGATGTATGAAAGCATTGAATCACTACATTGTACTAATTGTAATAATTGTATTAATCAGTACATTGAAACTAATATTACAGTGTATGTTAACTATACTGGAATTCAAGTTACAAAGATAAGAATAAAATAATGGGAGAGTATATGTGCTAGATTGTCTCTACACCACCCTTTAACTCTCCTTGTTCCCAATAGGTTTTGTTGATATCTTAATAGAGTTGTCTCTTTCTTATCCCATGTCCAGTATAAAAGAAGTCACAAGTGCTCCCAACAGGGAAACTTTTGTTCATAGATTCTGTCAGAGTTCTACTGAAAGAAGCTGGAATAAAGCACAAAGGCAGTGCAGGGGTTGGCAAATCTTTTTATAAAGGGATTGATAGTAAATATTTTAGACTTTGTGTGCCAAGAGGCAAAATCAAGAATATTTTGTATAGATGCTTATATAACCAATTTAAACACAAACTTTGAAACATTTTTTAAAAAACATCCTTGAGCTGCCAGGCAATGGACCAGATTTGGACCATGGACTGTGGTTTGCCAAGCCAGGTGTAGCAGATTGAAAGCAAGATTTCAGGCAAGGAGAGCTGGGCTCAAGCCCTTACCCAGTCACTTTTGTGATCTTCAGCAGCCTCTTCTAGTGCAGAAGGCCCCATGGAGATTCTACAGTATAGAGTCTCTGCTTCTGAGGGGATGGAGCAGAGTTGGGAATCCTGACTAACCTCCCATGTTCCACAGCCAAAGAGAGCTCCAGATAATTGATTCTAGCAGAACAATAGAGAAAAGGAATACACTTAGAGTGTCGGACCCCAGAGAACAAACTGTGAGCTCAAGCCCCACCCTAATACTATGTTGATGGCCTAGTGATGCTGGGCCATCGGTTAGCTGCAGGGACCTGT
This sequence comes from Hyaena hyaena, assembly GCF_003009895.1. Lineage (NCBI taxonomy): Eukaryota > Metazoa > Chordata > Mammalia > Carnivora > Hyaenidae > Hyaena > Hyaena hyaena. The sequence goes on along the minus strand of NW_024082351.1, from coordinate 29,926 downwards.
GTGGTGGACCTCAAGACAATGCAGAGACAGCTGTTCCAAGCAGAGGCTCCCACCCAACATCCCATCCATTTGCATGAAGGCCCAAACAAACATGCCTCTCACAATCCTGGATCCAGCTCTTTTGCTGGTTAGGGATTAATTTGTACTCAAGTCCCATTATCCAGGAATGTAGTAAGCCCAAGGGTTCTCAGCCAAGGGTTGTAGTGTGCTCCTGCAACATCTGAAAATGTGCAAAGGTGTTTCTGGTCAGCCCATTGACCTTTAGGAAAGGGCATTTGCCAGAGATGATACATGTTCTGCAATTCATGGAACAGACCCACACAATGAAGACATGTTCTGACCAAATGCCATTAACACTACCATCAAGAAACATGGCTACTGAGGCACTCTGGTGTCCCTGGGCTGTTGGAATGGGGACAAACAAGACATCCTCCTTATCTTTAACTCCAGTGAACTTCACCTTTCTCATCTAATCTCACAGACGCTTGCAATAATCAAGACATTATACATATGAGAGACTTTTCCAGACTGACAAATGTTAAAAATCTATCAATTATTGTTATTGCTATGAAGAACAATGCCCTCAGGTAGCTCCTAGGTGTGATGTCCATTTTGAGAGAGTAAATGAGATATAACTTACATGCAGTGAACAAATCTTATGGTACAACTCAATGACTTCTCACAGGTGTTTACACACTTCTTTACCTGGATCAAGATATAAAATGTTCCTACCACCCTAGAATGTTTCTTCATGCCACCTTTCAGAGGCAACCACTCTTTTGAGCTCTCTGTAGATTAGTTTTGTCTATTCTTGAACTTTGTATAAATGGAACTACACCACATACACTCTTTTGTCCCTTCTTCTAAGACTAACCATATTATAACTGCTTTATCAGCAGTTTATCCCTTTTTATTGCTGTGTCATGACATACATTTTTTGGGGGTTGGAAGGAATTTTTTAACCTCACACTTACAGCAGGAGCAACAAAAAATCGTTTCATTCCCAGCATGACTTCTGATCCCGGTCTCTTTACCATCCTCTCTCCCATGCTTGGGGAATTATAAAGTCAATTAGCTTTCAGCTGCATTAGGTTCAGACCACACTGTCATCCCTAACAAGGACAAGGTCCTAGAGGGGAAAATGTTAGCTTAACATTCATTAATCTATTTATCTGTCCTTCCAATCAAAATTTGGCTGTTCCATAATTAACTGTTTTATTTACACAGAAATAAGAAAGACAGACTACTCTCTCAACTTGGGAACATGGCGCCTTAACACAAAAAGTACACATTCTGCAAACAAGACATGGGGAATGGAATGGAAAACTCCACTGAGTGCTTTCCTGGCTTCTTGCCATTCTGTGAATACTTAATGATGTATATATATTTTAAAGCCAACTGGTCTCACATTTAGGCCAATTTTTCTTTTGCTAATATGGTCTTTTTTTTTTTTTTGTCTTCGATCCAAAACAGATTGAGAATCAAGGAAGATATATTCTATCCACAGTTTTATTTCAATAGTCTGTTCAATTTCCACTAATGACAATCATTTATATATCTTTAAATATTAATATTGGCACTAAATAACACAAAGCAAAGGCAACATTCAGAGCCCTGGTTGAGTAAGAATTCTTGCAGAGATGCAGGTGAGGTGAGGTTTTATCAGATTGGTCAATTTGGTCTGGAAATGCCCCTTGTGGGAGGTAAGGTGCCCCTCAGTAAAACCAGTGAGCCCAAGGGAAATGTCTGCCAACAATCTATGGGTTCAGGTATATGGTACCTACACATATTGTCAATGGTACCGTATTAAGTTGAATATGGACTCCCTTCAAAGCTGAAAAGAAATTCAGGGAGAAATGATGTTATATTATCCCCTGCCCTGCTCCTTGTCACTGACATCACTGCACCAATCAACACTGCTAGTATGAGTCTTTGTATTTCATTGCTCTGTCCCAGGGTTCACTCCATTTTGGTTCTTCAACTAACCCAAGAGGTGATCAGGAAAGTGTTATTGCCATACTGAGGAGTTTATGGGGCTAAATGAAGTCTGTAAGTAATGTAGTTAGCAAGTGCAGGAGGTTCTGCCCCTTTTTGTATTCTGTCTCCAGGCTATTCTGAATGCTGCCCTAAGAAAAGCATCAGAATAAGCCCTTCAGAATATTTCATAAAGGCTAATTAAAAGACAGACTCCCTATTTTCATGTAATTAAATATAAATCTTGTCTGTAGAATCAGAATAAAGTTGCTTCATTTGTCCCACTGAACTGACTAAAAATAATCAGGTGTTTTGACTTATTGTCTGTCTTCTCTCCCACCATTAAAAAACAAGCTCTATTAGGGCAGTGACTTTGTTCAGTTCACCATTATATCCCTCGTGCCTAGAGCAGCACCTGACACATAGTAGATAGTCTATAAATATTTGTTAAATAAATGAGGGGATGTAGAAAAGAGGGAAGGAAAGAGTAAAACTGAGATAGGTGACGTGGCTTGCCCACAGTAACTGAGTATTCAAGAGAGATTGATCATAAATATCACCCCTTTGTTAAATCTTTTCATTTCTTTCTTCATATATATAGACAGTATTCATGGTCTTTAGAGGGGATAAAAGGGTAGAAGAGTTGTCATTTTTCTAGACAAACACTTGTAATGAGTCATCAGTTACTGCATATTGTACATGAGAAAAAGAGCAATAAAGATGCTTTGGGAGTGGATGCTGGTGACTGACTAGGCCCACCGACCAGCTAGTAACTTGCTGACTTACAGCATATGATTCAAATCCATAGGTCCCAACATATCAGAGATCTTAGCAAGGCTGTGTCTGCTCTAATTGCATGAATATTAAAGGTCTGGGTAGTTAGTTGCCCCAAGGGCCTTCTATTCAATCTACTTTTCAAACCATATAATGTAAGATTCTTGTGTATCACAAGGCATGCCCATAGAAACGGTAGAATTGACAGCTGATGCTCTTTTTCTTCATGCTTAGGGTATACTAAAGAAATATATCTGCTCATGAATATGCAAATAATTGATTTACAATCCAACTTATTTGTAAGAAAATTCTTGAATCACCTCCTGGTGTTCTAGGAATTCAGTATTTCTCAGTGCAAATATCAGACTCCTACTCAAATACACCAAATGGAGACTTGGCTACTTTTGAAGCATCTATTTACTTAGAAGAATAAAACCCAGACTTAGGAGAAAATGTGCCTTATTCTATTTGATGTTCCAAATGTTTCTTTGCCTAAGGATTACTCCACAGAGATGCCAGCACAGACAGTGCAGCTTTATAGTGAAAGGTGGGTCCAATCCAGCTCAATATTACCTATTTATATTTCACAAAATTACAAGCTTCACAGCAAGGAGAGGGAGGAACCAACACAGACAGAAAGAGCTCCTGCTTCCTGGAAAAAAGGAGATGCCAAGATGGGGATGGTAACACATAGCATACCTTAATGCCTTTTTAAAAATTTATGTGTATACCCCTCTCCTTCTAGTCTGTGTTCTCAAGATAGAGAGCAAATCTGTGGCTTTACAATGTTTTCTACCAGCAGAAAAATCACAGTAACCAAGCATACTTGAAAGCTCATAATTTTCCTGGCCAGCCAGGAAAGGTTTGTTCCTTTCATTACATTAGAAACGGAGGCTAATTAAGGCAACTGTGGTGAGAGCAAGCCAAATTGGATTTTTCTTATAGCTTTCCCTTCATCTCACAGAATGATGTCATTAAATGTTCAGACTATGAAATGCCAAGGACAGCCTATTTCCACCGTACTATGGGTCATGCTGGAATGCCAAGGAAATATGCCACAGAATGTCATAAAGCTTTTCAGAGCTACAATAAAACCTACACGGAGGCCAAGCAGAATACGGGCATTTACTTCTCTTTGTAAACAGACTCCATGAAGCCAGAAGGAACATAGGTGGGAAGCAATGCAGGAAATAATGAAGTGAACAGCATTGCATATCCACTCTGCAGAGTTTCTGGTCTGGAGGCCTCTTGAATGACCAGTCATCATTCAAAGGCTTTACATGGAACTGAGGATTGGGACTGCCAAATCACACACCTTCTTGGCAGATATACTTGACCACAGGTGGCTCTTGAGTTAAAGGGCTCTATTACATGGTCACTTGATACCTCTTTATAATTGAGCAAGCTCCAGTGGGCTTTCATAATCGAGATATGTTAGTCAAATTGGTTTACCTCATTTGTTTGCATGAACCCTGTGATTTGAAGAGTTAAGAGTTAGGTTATAGTCCTCTAACCAAGTTTGTTTCATATAAATGATTTCCTTAAATTAGGGTATCTTGATTTCATTCTCAAGTGAAAATTATGTAGACTCCTCTGCTTTTATTGTTTTCATGTGTCTAAGCAGTAGTTGAGTCCTTAACCTTACCCAGATATAACCATCTATGTTGATGTTGGTCAAAACATGTGACTATTACCCACTACCCAGCCCACATTACTAATCCCTACTGTGTGTAAGGCATGGTTCTAGGTGCTAGCAGATAGCCATTGATCCAAAAACAGTAATACCTGCTCATAAAAAGATAAACTAAAAGCATATTAAAATGATTAATAACATAAGATAGCCTATGAAAAGGACAGAGAAATGCAGCAGTTTAAATTAAAAACCGGAAGAATATAAGGGGAAACAAGGTCAAAAGGGGTACATATACACTAGTAAGATCAGGGAAGATGTAAAATTTAAGGGCAGTGACCATTAAGGATGGTTAAGCAGAGAAAAGGAACAAACAAGTGGAAACTGTTACCAGACATCTGACTAGAATAAAAGGTTGGTTATGTTCCTCTTACGGACTATCTCAACTGCAAAGCTGAGGACTTTAAACTTGTTTTTATAAACAATGGAGAAATATAGAAGTTTCTTAACAAGGGACTTAACATTACTTGGGACTATTTTATCATGAGTAACAGAGAACCCAAGTTGGCCTGGCCCAAACAATACAGTGACTTTCTTGGCTTACATAATGGAAATATCCACAGGTGATACTGGCCTCCAGTAAGGCTTGATCCAGCAATCTCAACAAGGACATCAGGGGACCTCTCTGTGTCAGTTCCATCCTCACATGCCATATTGTCCCTCCTTCCTATCCCATCTTCCTCATTGGCAGCTCCAGGCTACTTGTGGTAGCAAAATGGCTGTAGCAATCCCAGATCCCAGATCTCCTCCCACACCTTCCAGATGAAGAATGAATATCTTTACTGGTAGCACCTGTGGAAGAGAGGTCTCAATGTCTCCTTGTGCCTTGATGGATCTGACTGGGTTACTGGTGTATCGGGGAACAGGTAGAAGAAGTGAATAAGATAAATGAAAAAAGCTAAGTCTAAGCCAGGAGAAGTGGATTCAATCCCGTTTAAACCATAAGGCTCAAAATGAGGAAGGAGAGATTTCATAAAGGAATATCCAGGTACTGTTAGGAAGAAAGAATCCCCACTGGGTGGCTAGAAAATGAAAAATGTCAACTAAAGGGAATAACATGATAAAGAAGGATTATGTGATAGGTAAGACCAGTGTATCAAGTTATAAAATTGAAGAGATATGAGCTATCTAGTTAGTCATCTCCCTGACTTCCACCTAACCCCGTATGTGCATACCTTGCCCCTTTTACTTCAGAAAGTCTTAGAGAGGCATCATCTTGTTCCTTATGGACCCAAGGGTGATTGCTCAAATAGGAAGAATTCTTAAAATTTGTATTTGGGAATAAAGAAATTATCTTTCTAGAGATGCCAGCAGTATTCAGAAATCATATCCATAGTTTTCAAGTTTATTCTGCACACTGACCAGCCAAGAGAAGGCAGTAAGCATTCATAATTCATGAGAAAAGCATGGTTGGCCTTGAAAACGCCCTTTTGGGGTGTGTGTTCCTTTTTTAAAACTATTGGGCTCAGCCCTTTGGCCCTCACAAAAGCAAATTTTGACACTGACTTCAAGGGGAAGAAGGAAGTCACATTTTCAGTAGAAGAGCTTTTTTTTTTTTGGGGGGGGGGTCTGGCTTCAGTCACTGCAGCCGGAACCCATTGTGAACTACAAAGCTATCTGTGCACAAATTAGGAGCACACCCACCAGGCCTTGCCAGCTGTTCTGCCTTCTTCAATGAAGTCACAACTGTTGTTGCCACCACAGTTCAATGCCACAGCAACAATTGTGAGGGCTTAGTGTCTGTACTGCTCGAAGTTTCCAGGGATGGGGGAAAGGGACAGGTGTCCCCCACCTGGCTTCCTACATCGGAGGCTCACACTCCCCCCAACCCTTACTTGTCTGCTCTTTGCAAACAAATGCTATCCCAGGATGATGTAAAACTAGTCAGTGCTGGGAGGAAATCCTTGTATGAGAAGGACTGACTGAAGGAAAGACAGCAAATTCTAAAGAAGCAATTTGACAGTGATTGGAGAAGTGTCCCTTATTAAGTGCACCTGAGCTTGACATGATTCTCTAACTTTAAGAGGAACTCCTTCATGCATGGAAGGCTTTTTTTTTTTTTAAATATATATATTTTATTTATTTCTAGGAGATAGAGGGAGAGACAGCGTGAGCAGGGGAGGGTCAGAGAGAGAGGGAGTCACAGACTGAAACAGGCTCCAGGCTCTGAGCTGGCAGTCAGCATAGAGCCCGACGCGGGGCTTGAACCCACGAACCGCGAGATCATGACCTAAGTGAAAGTCGGACGCTTAACCAACTAAGCCACCCAGGCGCCCCTGCATGGAAGGCTTTTAATTCACATGAGCAGGCTGAACCATCACAGCTCTTGATTGGGAAGGAAAATTCAAGTTCAAGTCAGAAAGAAAAAATGAAGAGCAAAGCAGGAGTCTTCCACTCCCAGCCCATGCTTGTATGTACTCACCGAATAGCTGGATAGGGAGGGACTTATTCTTATCCTTTCTGGCAGTGAACAGACTCAGAATGAGTAACATTGATTTGATGCTAAGACCAAAAGCTCCAGGTTTTTTTTTTTTTAAATCATCTTCCCTATGCAGATGGCATGTCCTTCTTAAATGCAGCAGCTGATAAATGACCCATTGAAGATAGTATTGCGTGTCTGAAGAAATTTGATACAGGTGAAAAGTGAAGAGAAATGAAAATCTGCAAATTGCTGAATAAACAGGGCCTAGATATAGACAGGCAGAGAATGAGAACAAGAGGAAGCCAGGAGGGCTGGGGTGGGTGACACGTGATAGAATGTTTTTCCCCAAGTGTATCAAGCACTTGGGTCAGAACTAAGGTTCTTGGCATTTAAAGCTGGTGGGAGCTATTTCTGCTGCTGATGGCACCAAGGAAGTGACCTTGGACTTGTTTCTTTCCTTCTTTCTCTCCCCCTCATTCCTGGTTCTAAAATGTCTCTTTGCTAAGTAGTTTGAACTTTGCCAAGTAGTTTCTAAGGCCCTTAAAGCGCAAAACAAATGTAAACAACTCTAATTCAATTTTCTGAAAGCTCACCAAACAGATGCCACTGACGATATTGCTCACTTTTGCCTAAAGAGAACAGGACGACCACATCTTTGTACCACAAGAGCACCATCTATTTCTTCACTTTTTATCAGTCTGTGCCCATGACAGTTAGTGACACAGAACAGCTCCTGATAAAATCAGTAGTTTTCCTCAGAACCCCTGTCATTCTGCTCCAGTCATTGAAAATATAAAGTGAGATTTCTGTTCTCCCTTTAGTTCTTCTGGCAGTTTCTATCACACAACTCTGTATTTTATGCTTGTCTCTTAATTTAACATGAGACTTTTTACTAACTCTGGTTAGAAAGATGATGTTCCAGTTGACTTTTGCCTCTCCCCTCTCTTCTTTCTACTTCTTTAGTGCTTGAGAGTTAGTTGGTAATGATCAGATCTTCCGTGGGTGATTGTTAAACTATAAATAATATCCTATAGTTAAATATTATTGTAATATAATAAATAGCATACTTGAATCTCTAGTTCTTCTTCCAGCAACTTCTCCTTTTATAAGATGAGGATGTTGCCTAACTGGGGCCTGTCTCCTTTTCTCCCCACTTCCTGCTCCCCACCTTCTTTTGGCTACAGCCTTTCCATTATATCACCAAGATGTGGCCTAAACCTCCACCACATCTTCTGTGCTTTGACTGAGACTAGCTCTCGAAGTGGAAATGCAATGAACAGAGGTGACCACTCTGTTACTCTTGGTCCCTGCCAAAGGGATGTATTCCTTTCCAAAGTCAACTATTATCGTCAAGCACCAGCTCAAATAGGCACCTATTTGGGGGACCTAATCATAACAGAGAGTTTTAGTCTACTCATTTTCCTGGCCTAAGAGTTTCAAGATATAACCTCTTGAATCTTCTTCAATCACTGTATTTGTGTTAATTAACACCATTTCGCCTGTGAAACAATCCCTCCCCTCCCAGATTTTCTGATGCAGGGAATAAAGGACCAAACAACAAGTGCCCAGAACTTTTGGCTGTCAAATGCCCCATTTTAATTGTTATGGTTTCAAAGTGTATTCATCGACACTTAATGGTGTCCCTTGAGCAATCTTCTAAATATGTAGAACTCAAACACATCTCTTTCCAGTAATAGAGATCTAAATGTGACTAGGGTTAATAGGAATAAATTTGATTTTTGAAATATAAGCTGGAACAATTTCCATTGCAACCCGGCATTTCTCCATAGTTGACATAAAACAATCTTCATATGTTACTTTAAGTTTAAAGTAAGTGCAATAGTATAGCAGTACTTAACTTCTTCTGAACAGCTGCTAAGATGGCCTGAAAGTTCCTCAGGTTTAGCACTGAAAGTCCCACATCCCAGAAAAATCCTCAATCCTGGAAAAATCCAAGACGGTTGATACCCCTGCGTGGGGTAACAATGATGACAGTAATATTATTTGTGTTCATTACGGGCCAGGTGCTATGGTAAGTGATTTAGATTGTTTTAAATTTTAACCTTCATAATAACCATACAAAATAGATATTATTAGTATCCCCATTTTAGAGTTGGGAAAACTATAACTTGACGAAGTCAAACTACTTCCCCCAAGCTCTCAGAACTAAGTGGCTGAACTAAGATTCAAACCCGGTTATCTGAGTCCATATTTGCACCTGTATTAAAACAAATTCCATCACATTTTAGATTAAGCTTGTCAGATAAAATAAAGGACACCAAATCAAATTCAAATTTCAGAGAGGCAACAAGTAATTTTTTAGTGTGCTGTGCTCCCAACCGCATGGGACATACTGATACTAAAATTTATTTAACAGAAATTCAAATTTAATGGGACAACTTATAATTTATTTGCTAAATCTGACAGTCATAGTTTGGAGCATTCACGTTTCCCAATAAAAATACATTTTTATTGATATTTTATGTGGCCCAGTATATTTATGAGCTAGTGAGATCTAGTGAAACAGGTTTCAAATTAAAGGAAGCCAAAAAAATTAGAGCAAAAATGCATCCACGTGTTGTTTTGAGAAACCTTGTTGTTCTAAATAACCTCTTTCTGAGATAGATTCATAATTCTGATATATTTGACTACGAGAATAGAACAAAAGTAGGAGACATTTACCCATTCATTCATTCATCATGTGTTGAATGCCCACTATGTTCCAGGCACTATTCCAGATATTAGGTTACAACCAAACAAAGCCAACTGCTAGTCCTCCTAGAGCTTACATTTTCTAGGGAGGAAATACTCAGTAGATACTCGGTAGATACACTACCAAGTAACATGGTTTCTGGGAGTGGTATAAGCCATGAAAAAGAATATAGCAGGATAAGAGGTCAAAATGAAGGGAGGTGTTGCAATAGATAAAGTCAAGAGAAAGTATCCAGTAAGGAATAAAATCCTGAATGAAGAAACTGTATGAGGAAAGATGATAAGTAGTAGAGCGAGGGCTAAGGCGCAGAGACGAGAATGTGCTGGGCATATCAAAGGCATAGCACAGAGACTGCAGACAATTAAGTAAATTGCAGAGCAGGAGGCAATGAAACTAGAGAGAAAGAGGCAGGGGTTAGTCACTTAGGGTCAATTGGCTGTGATCATAAACTTGGATTTTATTCTAAGGGTGAAAGATTATGAGCAGGATAAGTGATCAGGTTTATACTTCAGGCTCACTGTGGGTGCTGTGCAAATAGAAATACTGTTGCAGAAGTAGAGGAGAGAGATGCTAGTGGCCTGAGTTGAGATGGAAGCAGTAGAGAAGGGGACTATTGCATTTCGGACATATTCAGACAGTGTGACCCAGGCAAATGTGACATTTAAAATCATTACCAGTGTTGTCTCAAGGGAATCTCCAAGATTAAGCCACACTGCTACTTTACATTATGACAAGCCATTTGGACCATTAGTTCAGAGTTTTTCAATGTGGTTGCACTTTGTAAGCACCCAATGGACTTAAAATATACTAACACTTTGGTCCCACCATCTGAGATTCTGGGGTACAGGTTTGGACATTGGGTTTTTGTTGGTTTGTTTTTTACTTTTTTATTTTTAGAGAGAGAAGAGAGCCCAATGGGAGAGGGGCAGAGAGAGAGAATCTTAAGCAGGCTCCAGGCTAAGCTTGGAGCCTGATGTGGGGCTTAGTACCACAATCCTGGGATCATGACTTGAGCCGAAATGAAGAGTTGAATGTTCAACTGACTAATCCACCGGGGTGCCCAACATTGGGGTTTTTGAAGTCCTCTTGGATAATTCTTTTGTGCAGCCAAGTTGAACATCTCTGATCTAAGAATAGTAGGAATGCTGGGTTGTGAGGTGGATGATATTTCAGAGCATGGGGCAGGAAAGGAACAAGGGTAGATAAATGAAGGCAAGGAATTCATCAACAGTGCTTTGTTGTTAAAGCAAGTCCTATTAAAGACACTCAGAGATGGCTCTAACCATGTACGGTTCCAAAGCCTCTGGTTCTGTAGAGATAGGACAAGTGTTCTGCATGACTACATACTTTGGGGCTGCCACAGCCTCCCCCACTTCCTGCTCCCCTTTCCCATATACACTCAGAAGCAGAGCTGGTTGGTGGTAACTACTTTTGCCTTGCCCTCAAAGCCTGCCATGACCATGGTGATGACCTAACTTGCAAGTGTCATCTACTTCATCAATTTTTGCCTAGGTCAATTCAATTTCCAGGGGACTTCAAGGTCTTGGAGATTACAAGATAAATTGGGAGATGACCAGACCACAGCTTTCTTTTGTTCCTTTCTAGGGAAGGCATATGGCGACCATTCTCCTATACTCTCAGGGGCAGCCCTGAAATTCCCTTGCCATTGATGGGAAAACTCAAACAAAAATCAAAGTAATAATCAATGTCACTTAGTGAATTAGTGATGGAGACAGGAACAGAATCCAGACTTTCTAACTTGGGGATCTCCTGCTTTTAAGTCTAAATGCTTTTTATTTTAATCCAGCTGTGCTGAGTTAATAAGACTTTGACGAAATCCAGCCCTGTATTTTGTAGAGTTAACATATTTGATATTTACCTCAGCTATTTGTTGTCTGTTTAATAAGTTTTGTTTGTCTTCCCAGATGCACATTATTTGGCAGTGTATAATCACATACAATTGTTTACACCATTTACTGTTTGCTTTCAAGTCTTGCCAAGCAGGACTTGGTGTAAACTAGCTGTCTGCAGCAGCCACACTAAGTTAAGCCTTTAAAAGGGTCTAATCGGGTCTATATAAATAAACAAAATGATATGGAAAATAAGTCCATACAAATTTACTTCATGCCTGGCCAGCTGGTAAATATGCAGACCTTTTCTCCTACAGAACAGATGGGATTAAATCTTACTCAGGACAGTACAGTCCCTGTGTAATGATTACAGATAGCTATTTAAGTTTTAATTTAGAGCTATATCCAAACCCTACATGCTCACACACACACACACACACACACACACACACACACGAAAAATCCTTTCTGTGGAAATAAATTTCAGTCATGTGATTAGCAAAGTTTCACTCTGACTTTTATTTTCAGAAAAAATGGTCAGGGAAGCAAATTTCATATCTGCTCATTAGAAGGCCAATGGGCAGGTTATGACAGTTGGAGAAGCACAGATGGTTTGATCATCTTTTAAACTAATAACGTAGATCAGCAAAAATTCACCAACTAACTGCTTAGGCTTCTGAAAGAACCCAGGGTCTAAGGAAAGCAGTTTCTTTTTGAAAGTGTCCAGCACAATCCCTCTTATTGTAAAATAGTTCAATGCTTCCTTCTTCCCAATAGTGGTTATAGGGTTTCTATGGTATAGTCCTTGTGTATGAAAACAATACAATATCATGTAGGAGTTTTCAGACTGACTGAAAGTTAATATTAATAGTCTTTTGGGTAAAAGGTGAACTTTACATTCATTTCTTCAGTAAATGTTAGTTGAATAGCCACTGTGTGTCAGGCACAGTGCTAGGTGTCACAGGTTAGGGCAGCAGATTTGCACAGATGGAATACCTAGTCTTTTCTCTTGAAGAATAAATAATTTAGGAGATTTTGTCTTCTTTTTAAAAATTTTTTTAATGATTTTATTTTTTGAGAGAGTGACACACACAGCACGAATGAGGGAAGGGGTGGAAAGAGAGGGAGTTACAGAATCTGAAGTAGGCTGAGCTTTCAGCACAGAACCCCACGTGGGGCTGGAACACATGAACCACGAGATCATGACCTGAGCCAAAGTTGTATGCTTAACTGACTGAGCCACCCAGGCACCCCAGATTTTGTCTTCTTTATGCCTTTGTTCACACTCATTCCTCCAGTAAAAAACCCTCTACCACTACTTCAGAAGAGACACACATCCTTCAGAATTCTTTGATTGCTCAAACTACGTGTACCCTCATTCTTGCCTGGTTCTTCCTGCTTTGAATCACATGTACTTAAATGTAAACCTGCATACTCCACAGGCCTCAAGGGCAAAGGTCAGATCTTGTCGATCTTGGTATCCTACAGCTAGCAAGACAGCCATTCAATAAATACCCATTGAATCGATGAGTGAGTGAACAATTGTAGTATTTCTTTAAAAATGGCAAGCTATTTGAATACTTGATTGGAGTGTTTGAATTTACCTCCTCTGAAGTGGTAACAGAAAGGTATTTGAGGGGCATCTGGATGGCTCAGTCGGTTAAGCTCCAGCTTCAGCTCAGGTTGTGATCTCACGGTTTGTGGTTTTGAGCCCCGTGTCAGGCTCTCTGCTGACAGCCAGCTCAGAGCCTGTAGCCTGCTTCAGATTCTGTGTGTGTCTCTCTCTCTGACCCTCCCCTGCTCATACTGTCTCTGTCCCTCTCAGAAAGAAATAAAAAACATATAAAAGAAAGGTATTTGAGCTTGTCCACATTGTTTAATTAATACCAGAAAGGCTTCTGTTGGCTAAAATCCTAGGAGAGCATTTCTATTTCATCCAGCAAATTTTATTTAAAGTGCCTTTTTTGGAATTGTTGTTGATTTTGGAACGTGTGTGATGAGGGCATTGTGGTTATGTTTAAAAGGGAAAGTCCTTGTATGTTAGAAGTACATACTGAAATATTTACAGATGAAATTAGGTGATATATGGAATTTGCTTCACAATAACCAGGGAGGGATAAATAGTGGGAATTAAAATGAAGGAAAATCAGCCATGAGTTGATTTTTGTTGGGATGATGGATACATGGAGGTTTATTAAACTATTCCCTTTACTTTTGTATATGTTTTAAATTTTCTATATATAATTAAAATTTTTCTTTACATTTACAAAAAGAATAATCCTTTTAAAAAAATGTTTCTTCATTTATTTTGAGAGAGAGAGAGAGAGAGGGAAAGATTGCATGGAAGAGGGACAGAGAGAGAGGGAGAGAATCCCAAGCAGGCTCCATACTGTCAGTGTAGAGCCTGACGTGAGACTTGGTTTCACAAACCATGACATCATGACCTACACTGAGATCAAGAGTTGTACGCTTAACTGACTGAGCCACCCAGGCACCCTCAGAAGAGAATAATCTGATATAAGGTCACAACTGGATGACAAAATGTAAAACCACAGATTGAAGTTGCTTCTGCTCAGAATGCTCACAATGTTGTACTTTTGGGATGAAGTGAAAAAAAAAATGTACACAAGCCCCACTTCTGGCAATGTCATTTCTTGGCCCTCAGAAGTTGTTTGTCAATTTTCTGATAGCCAAGATTCATTTCCAAGGATTACAACCTGACCATTTCCTCTTATAAGCACATTTACTATAATTATTTATGGAAGACTCTGAGGACTGGAGTATACAAAGGAAAGAAGTATATGGTGAGGTCAGGATCTAACCCCAGAAATACTTTGAGCTCAATCCTGGATCACCTCCATGGAGGATGATTACATGAAAAATCTTCCATCTCCTACCCCCACTGTGCTCTGTTCTAACAATTTTCATGAATTATGTATTTCTTGGATAGGTTTGTTAGATTAAATACATGATGCCAGGTTAAATTTAAATTTCAGGTAAACAATAAATAATCCTTTAGTAGAGTTATGTATCAAATACCGCATAGGACATATTCATTTTGTTTGCTTAATCTGACAACCTTAGCCTTGGGGTTTATATGGTGCTTACAGCTCCAATAGCTAGATTAGTTGCTTAATTAATTAAAGGACGATTTTCCATATTTAGTTGGTTTAATTGTCCTTAAAACCCTCATTCAGTCCTGCCTTTCAGTAAAACAATGAACTGAAAAAGGCCCAACTTCACTCAAGAACACCAAACTGAGTTAAATACCTATATTTTCAAATCTATTTCTGTTTTAAGCAAAGAATATACATACATTTTTAAGGTCAAGTAATACTAAAAGGTTGATAATAAAAAAAAATTAGGCTTCTGCCATGCCCTCTCCTGAACCCTAGATCCACTCATTCCTTAGAACCAAGAGTAAGAAGAATTATCAGTCCAGTGACTACCTTCATATCACTAAAAATTAGCCATATTATGTTATTTTAATTTTTGGCATTATATATTGAGTTTCTTTTCATAGGTGGAGATTTCACTTCTTTCCCACTGTTTTCATTCTGCCCTTCTGGTTTTATTACTACTTTTAGGGAAATCAATAATCATTTGCTTGCATCATTGCCATCAGTTCCATGGAATGAATTGTGTCCTTCAATGTTCTTATGTTAAAACCCTAACCTCCAATGTGATGGTGTTTAGAAATGCGGGCCGTGGGAAGTACTTAGGTTTAGAAGAGGTCATGAAGGTGGGGACCCACATAGGATTAGTGCCTTTAGAGGAAGAGGAAGAGAGACCAGATGGCTCATTCTCTCTCTGTTTCTGTCCCCCTTTTCTTTCCCTCTCCCCCTTTTTCTCATTATGTGAGGATACAGTGAGAAAGCAGCTGTGTGCAAGACAGGAAAAAGAGCTCTTACCAAGAACAGAATCTATGGGCACCTTGATCTTAGATTTGCCAGTACCCAGAACATTGAGAAATAAATATATGTTGCCAAAGCTACCCACTCTGTGGTACTTTGTTATAGCAGCCTGAGTAGACTGATATAACCATACATATACTCACTGCAGAGACAAATAGTGTATTATGATTACATTTTATTTTTTTATTCATTTTTTTAGAATTAAGATTTTATTTGTTTTTTTCTAGCTGTATATCTTAATTATTTGCATACATTCTATTATAGTGCAACCCAAAGTATGGCCCCACAGACCAACAATCAATACCATGTGGGAACTTACCTAAAATGCCTAAAAAATTAGATATCCACATTCAAAAAAATATTTTTAAAAATTGCCAAACTGTTTTTCAAAGTAGTTGTACTATTTTAAATGCCACCAATAGTGTATAAGAATTCTAGTTCCTTTACACCCTTGCCAACAATTGGTATGGTATGTTTTTTAGAATTTTAGCCATTTCAGTAAATTTGTAGTGGTATAATGTTGTGATTTTAATTTGCATGTCTGTAATGATATCAAACATAATGATATCAAAATTGACTAATGATATCAAACATATTTTCATGCACATATCTGCCATCCATATATCTTCTTTGGTGAAATGTCTGTTGAAATCTTTTGCCAATTTTTAAAAAAGTTTATTTATTTTGAGAGAGAGTATGAAAGAGATAGAGAGGAGGGAAGAGGGAGAGAGAGAGAATTCCAAGTAGGCTCACCACTGTCAGCACAGAGCCCGATGCAAGACTTAATTCAAAGAACCATGAGTGAGATCATGACCTGAGTCCAAATCAAAAAGAGTCAGATGCTCAACCAAATAAGCCATCCAGGAGCCCCTGAAATCTTTTGCCCATTTTCTGTTGGGTTGTTTCCTTATTACTGAGCATTTTTAATATATTCTTGCATAAGTCTTTATCACATATATTCTTTGAAAATATTTCTCTAGTGTGTGACTTGTCTTTTCATTATTCTAAAGTGCTTTTCAAACAGTGCATTTTCTTAATTTTGATAAAATCCAATTTGTCAATTTTATTTTTGTCTAATGGATGTTTTGTCTTAAAAAATAAACATGTGATACAGGCATTCCATTACTAGGAATAAAAAGAAATAAAAAGCATATGTCTACACAAAGACTTGTACATGAATGTTTGTCACAGCCTTATTTGTAATAACTAATAACTGATAACAATGCAATGTCCATTAATAGGTGAATGGATCAACATATGGTGGTATATCCATACAATGGAATTCTATGTAATAATAAAAAGAAATGAATTACAACTTGCCCTTGAATAAAAGGGGTTTGAATTATGCTGGTCAACTTACATATGGATTTCATATACTATATATAGTACTATATATATATATAGTACCATACCATAAATGTATTTTCTCTTCCTTATGATTTTCTTAATAACATCATCTTTTCTCTAGCTTACTTTATTGTAACAACATGGCATATAATACATAAAATATACAAAATATGTGTGAATAAACGGTTTATGTTGTCAGTAATGCTTCCAATCGACAGTAGGCTATTAGTGGGTAAGGTTTTGGGGAATCAGTGCCCATAAGCCCTGAAATGTTCAAAGGTCAATTTTACTCACACACACTACAACATGGCTTAATCTCGAAATAATGCTGTCAAAGAAACGAGACCAAGAAAGAATAAGTACTGTAGGATTCCAGGATTTCATTTATGTGAAATTCTAGAAAATGCACACTATCTATAGTGACAAAAAAAAAAAAAAAAAAAAGATCAGTGGTTGCCTAGGGAGGTGGGGGAGTGTGAGAAAAGAGAGGACCACAAAGGGAGGAGATGAACTTTCTGAGATTATAGGATGTTGCAGGTGTACACATTACCAAAAAATACCAAATTTTACACTTTAAAAATATGTACAGTTTATCATACATCAATTATGCCTTGGTAAATCTGTTAAAAAATACTGACTGATAATCATGGTGTTATGTGGGGTTGAGGGGAAATATGGCAGGTGTTTCTCTTGGGCAGCTTCACAGTAAGAGAGATGGTTTTTGTAAATTATTAGAAGCATGATGGTATTGTCAAGAAACTAAAATATCAAAATAAGTTCATGGAAAGGGCAATGCACATTGAGAAACGTTAGTTGGTGATGTAGTTGGTCTGCAACAATGAAAAAATTGCAAATTTTTCATCAAGATAGAAAAATAATGCCATGAGCTGTTTGTGTGTTCAGTTGGTGGTGACAGTCTTGGTGTCTATGTGGCCCAGTCAACCCTTCCTTTCATATTGATTTGTTGGTGCACATTGTCACCTACACAGCTTTTCATCCCTTAGTGCATGGTTTTTCATCCCTTTTCAGTTGTTTCAAAATTTCAACCATGGTCACTTGTAGTTTCTTTCTTGGAAATATCAATCCGTTGACTATGATATCAGCAAAGAATTATTCCTTGTAATCTTTCAATGCCCCTACCACTCTAGTATCTCCATGAATTATCTTTGTCTCTCCTCTTTTTTTTACCATTATCTCTTCCCTCAAATGATTGGGGATATCTAGAGAGGTTGCCTTGGCTAGTTCAGGGCCACTGAATCTGTGGTTTTGTAGCTTTGTTTCACCCTGCCTTTCATGCTATGCTTTTCTTGTGACTCGAAACTACCTAGTTCCACCCTAGGTTTGCTGCAATATAAATTGATTCCAGAAAAAGTCTCTCCAGCATGGTCACAAGTGATCTGGATTCTCATGGGACATGAAATATTCTGAAGGTTCTCTTACAATTGGTATTTTGGACAAGTTGGAGTAGTTTAAGGTGACCATAGTTTTCTTCCTCTTCTGGGTACCTTAAAAACCCTCCACTACATAAGAGAGTTCCCTAGGACCTCAGCACACTGGAAATGGTGACAATATGGTGGGACATTCTAGAGTTCTGTGTGCTCACACACAGACAAAGTTATACAGATGCTCCTTTAATTAAAGCCATAGGGCTTATTTGAACAAAGCTCAAAAGTCAGTGGAAATCCAGGACTGGAATAGTCAACGTGTCTTCAATCAACCATGAAGTAAACTCTACTCCTTTCTGGAAGCTGGCAAGGCTCAAGCCAAGCCATCTGGTGTTCCCTCTATGAACAGCTAAAGCCACCCTCACTGTGTCTGCAAAAGTAAAGTAGATGTGCAAACCTTATGAAAGATTCAAGAAGAACACTATATTATGCTATTGAATAGGTACTTTTAGAAAAGCCACCAATGCGTACCACTTTTAAAGACGGGAGTTCATGCTCAAAATATAATTTGACGCATAAAGCCCACCCATGTCAAGTTTGCCAATATATGGTCTTTTAAACAGAAAATGTGAAATAAAGGATGGTGAAATTATTTATGACTGTAGCTAGAGATTTGGCATGCTTTACTTCATATCTTGATAAATCATCCAAATACTGAATAGCATTTGTGTTCAACTGAGATAGAACTAGAATTAATAGGGTAATGTCATCCAAGAGTGTATATTATTAATTCTTAATGCTGTGACATTATTTTCACTGACAGAGACATTTAATGCCCTGGAATCAGAGCAAAGAGGAATATATTAGAAAATAAGTACTATTGCTCTATCATACCCCCATATAGGGCATGGAAAATTGTCATCTTTCTCTTTCCATCATTTTTTTCTGTTTCTCTCTTTGAAGTTGTCACCTTCTACTCAAAGTAATGGACCCATTAGGGGTCATAAATGGCTCCTTTGTACCCATTGGTACAGGGTCATGTACTCATTACATGCTCATTAAATTGATCCCAAAATATGGGAAGTTTTTGGAAATTCTCCAACCGCTATTAAGACAAGCAGTAGACTGTACTGGTTATGAGTTGTCTTAATTTGGTTTCCCCAAACAGTAGGTAGGGATTTAGGTGCAAGTAACTTATGCCAAACCTGATTAAGCACTGAGGGAGAAATACGGAGGGAGGAAGGCCAATAAAGGGTAAATTACTGATCAACTTATCTCTGTGGGCAAGTGAGGCTAATTTCTGCTGGGGACCCTCTGAGAGACTTTACACATCATACCTCAGAATCATCTGAGTGAGGGGTGAGGAAGCTGGCTTTTTCATTTACCAACTCTTGTCCTCACTGGCTGAGTGTCACTTCTATGAGTTAACTCTCTGTGCACAGGTCAAATGGATGCCAGTAACCAGAGAAGACCCTCATGCAGAGATATCCAAGAAGCCTATGGGGCACAGAAGAAGACTACTTGCAGGTGACCTCCCAGGTGGAAGTGGGGGACACTGTCTGTAGGGGACCTCAGAAGTGGGCATGAGGAGGTTATCTGTAGGTACCCTCCTAGTGGGCCAACAGGGTATTGGTGGAGCACTAATCACATCCACTACAAGAACTCTGGTCAGGCAGACCTCTATTCAAATCCTCACTCTGAAATTTACTGCTTGGTCCTGAACAAGTTGGTTCATCTCTCTAAGAATTGATTCCTTCATCTGGGAGAATAATAGTAATAGTGCACACCTAGTGGCAGGTCCAGATCTAGGGGTATTTGGAAGGAGTGCTCAAGGACTTGTCTAGAAGCTGCATTTCCATTGTAAGCACACTGTTGCATTATAAGAATACATGTTTATTTGGGGTGCTTGGTAAAGATTACAAAGTTGCTAAACTTCCCTAAAGCTAGTTCCACTGTACTTACTTTAGAGAACTACTGTGAAGATAAAATGCTTATAGGGCAAATGTGATTGCATCACTCCTCTGCTTAAAACTCTTCAACGACTTTGCATTAATTACCTTCAAGAAATGACTTTTTTCAGGAAAAAGATCAACACAAGGCACAAGACCATGTAAATCCTGACACCTTCCCTATTAACTCAACTCTTCTTTACTACTTTTCTCTTCTCCTCTGTAACTTTCTGAATGTACCTGTCTGCTACAGGATTGTAGCATACACTGTCCCTCCTGGAATGCTACTCAGCCCTCATGTCTATAGGCTAACTTGAACTTTCACCATTTAACTTTTCTCATTCCCACTCTTCTCCTTGCTTGAGCCAGCTCTGCCTCTACCCCCACACTACCCTGACTCTCCCATCACCCATTATCCTCACTGTATGCTGGGGATTGTTTTCCAGACAACTTCAGCTTCCCAAGAAAAAATCCATTCTGAGGCTAGGGATATAAAATCTAGAACATGAAGACTTCTTGGGACAGAGGAAGACAGCTACTCTCCACTCATTCCTACAGCATTAAGAACAGACCTGAAATTAATATCCTACCATAATCATCTCATCAAAAGCCAGTGCCATATCTTACCCATATCCATTTATTATTAATGTAGGGAAAGATTGCTTAATGCTTGAATTTCCTTTTATATATGTGTTATCTTTTCAAAATATTACTATATTCCACCTTAATGAGGACTTCACAGTCAACAACTGCTTTGACCATCGGCCTTTTCTATGTACATTACAGTCTATTAAACTACTGACTCATGTCTGTTCTTTTAATTTAGCCAGAAGAAAACACTGAATTATCAGTTTCTCTGAATGAAAACAAAAAACACTGATGGAGAATAGGAGGTATGATGGAATATATTAATGTTTTTCTGTGTTCAAAAGACTCTCCCAAGAACCTATGCAAGTGTGACTCTGTCCCTAGACTCCGGCTCTCTAAAACTTGGTAAAAGAAAGCTACATTTTTTTTTCTTTCATAGTTTATTGTCAAGTTGGTTTCCATATAACACCCAGTGCTCATCCCAACAAGTGCCCGCCTCCATGCCCATCACCTCCTTTCCCATTTCCCTACCCACATCAGCCCTCAGTTAGTTCTCAGTACTCAAGAGTCTCTCATGGTTTGCCTCCTTCCTTCTCCCCAACATTTTTCCCCTTCTCCTCCCCCATGGTCCTCTGTTAAGTTTCTCCTGATCCACTTATGAGGAAAAACATGGTATCTGTCTTTCTCTGCCTGACTTATTTCACTCAGCCTAACACCCTCGAGTTCCATCCATGTTGCTACAAATGGCCAGGTATCATTCTTTCTCATTGCCATGTAGTATTCCATCGTATAGTTAAACCACATCTTCTCGATCCATTCGTCTGTTGATGGACATTTAGGCTCTTTCCATGATTTGGCTATTGTTGAAAGTGCTGCTGTGAACATTGGGTCACATGTGCGCCTATGCATCAGCACTCCTGTATCCCTTGGGAAAATTCCTAGCAGTGCTATTGCTGGGTCATAGAGGAGTTCTATTGTTAATTTTTTGAGGAACCTCCACACTGTTTTCCAGAGGAGCTGCACCAGTTTACATTCCCACCAACAGTGTAGGAGGGTGCCCGTTTCTCCACATCCTCGCTAGCATCTAGGGTCTCCTGATTTGTTCATTTTAGCGACTCTGATCGGCGTGAGGTGGTATCTCAGCGTGGTTTTGATTTGTATTTCCCTGATGATGAGGGACGCTGAGCAGCGTTTCATATGTCTGTTGGCTATCTGGATGTCCTTTCTGGAGAAGTGTCTGTTCATGTCTTATGCCCATTTCCCCACTGGATTATTTGTTTTCCGGGTGTGGAGTTTGGTGAGTTCCTTATAGATTTTGGATATTAACCCTTTATCTAATATGTCATTTGCAACTATCTTTTCCCATTCCGTTGGTGGTCTATTATTTTATGGATTGTCTCCTTTGCCGTGCAGAAGCTTTTTATCTTGATGAGGTCCCAATAGTTCATTTTTGCTCTTGATTCCCTTGCCTTTGGGGATGTGTAAAGGAAGAAATTGCTGTGGTTGAGGTCAAGGAGGTTGTTTCCTTCTTTCTCCTCTAGGAAATTGATAGTTTTTTTGATAGGATTTTGATAGTTTGATAGTTTGATAGTTTCTTATCTCACATTCAGGTCCTTCATTCCATTTTGAGTTTATTTTTGTATATGGTGTAGGAAAGTGATCTAGTTTCATTCTCTGCATGTTGCTGTCCAGTTCTCCCAGCAGCATCTGTTAAAGAGGCTGTCTTTTTTCCACTGGATACTTTTTCCCGCTTTGTCAAAGATTAGTTGGCTATACATTTGTGGGACCAATTCTGAGTTCTCAATTCTATTCCATTGGTCTATGTGTCTGTTTTTGTGCCAATACTGTACTGTCTTGACGATGACAGCTTTGTAGTAGAGACTAAAGACTGGGATGGTGATGCCTCCCATTTTGGTTTTCTTCTTCAATACTACATTGACTATTAGGGTGTTTTGTGGTTCCATACAAATTTTAGGATAGTTTGTTCTAGTTTTGAGAAGAATGCTGGTGTAATTTTGATTGAGATTGCAATGAATGTGTAGATTGCTTTGGGTAGTAATGATGTTTTAACAATATTTATTCTTCCAGTCCATGAGCATGGAATGTTTTTCCATTTCTTTGTGTCGTCTTCAATTTCCTTCATAAATTTTCTATAGTTTTCATCATACAGATCTCTTGTATCCTTGGTTAGGTTTATTCCGAGGTATTTTATGGTTTTTTGTGCAATTGTGAAGGGGATCATTTTCTTGATTTCTCTTTCTGTTGCTTCATTGTTGGTGTATAAAAATGCAACCAAATTCCATACGTTGATTTTGGATCCTCCGACTTTGCTGAATTCATGGATCAGTTCTAGTAGGCTTTCTGGTGGAGACTGTCAGGTTTTCCATGTAGAGTATCATGTCATCTGTGAAAAGTAAAATTTGACTTCATCTTTGCCAATTCTGATGCCTTTTATGTCCATTTGTTGTCTGGTTGCTGATGCTAGGACTTCCAGCACTATGTTAAACAACAGTGGTGAGAGTGGACATCCCTGTCGTGTTCCTGAACTCAGGGGGAAAGGTCTCATTTTTCCCCTTTGAGGATGATATTAGCTGTGGGCTTCTCATAAATGGCTTATGATGTTTAAGTAAGTTCCTTCTATCCCGACTTTCTCAAGGGTCTTTATTAAGAAAGGCTGCTGTATTTTGTCAAATGCTTTTTCTTCATCTATCTACCAGATCATATGGTTTTTATCTTTTCTTTCATTAATGTGATGTATCACATTGATTGATTTGCGAATATTGAACCAGCGCTGTAACCCAGGAATGAGTCCGACTTGGTCACGGTGGTTAATTCTTTTTATATGCTGTTGTATTGGTTTTGCAAATATCTTGCTGAGGACTTTTGCATCCGTATTCATCAAGGATATTAGCCTGTAGTTCTCTTTTTTTTTGCTGGGTCTCTGTCTGTTTGGGGAATCAAAGCGGTGCTGGCTTCATAGAATGAGTCCAGAAGTTTTCCTTCGATTTCTATTTTTTGGAATAGCTTGAGAAGAGTGGGTATTAATTCTGATTTAAATGTCTGGTAGAATTCCCCAAGGAAGCTATCTGGCCCAGGGCTCTTATTTGTTGACTGATGTCTAGTGACTGATTCAATTTCTTCCGTAGCTATGGGTCTGTTTGTATTTTCTACCTCTTCCCATTTGAATTTTGGTAGTGCATGTGTGTTTAGGAATTTGTCCATTTCTTCTAGGTTGTCCAGGTTGTTGTCATATAATTTTTCATAGTATTCCCAGATAATTGCTTGTATTTCTGAGGGATTGGTTGTAATAAATCCATTTTCATTCATGATTTTGTCTATTTGGGTGCTGTCTCTTTTCTTTTTGAGAAGCCTGGCTAGAGGCTTCTCAATTTTGTTTCTTTTTTTCAAAAAACCAACTCTTGGTTTCACTGATCTGTTCAACTGGCTTTTGGGGATTCTATGTTGTTTATTTCTGCCCTAATCTTTATTGTTTCTCTTCTTCTGCTGGCTTTAGGGTGGTCTTGCTGCTCTGCTTCTAGTTCCTTTAGGTGCGCTGTTAGATGATGTGTTTACACTTTTTCTAGTTTCTTGAAATAGGCCTGAAGTGCACTATAATTTCCCTTTAAGACTGCCTTTCCTGCATCCCACAGAGTTTGGATTGTTGTATATTCATTTCTGTTTGTATCCATCTATTTTTTAAAATATTTTTATTTATTTCTAGGAGAGAGAGAGAGACAGCGTGAGCAGGGGAATGTCAGAGAGAGAGGGAGATACAGACTCTGAAATAGGCTCCAGGCTCCGAGCTGGCAGTCAGCACAGAGCCCGACGCGGGGTTCGAACCCACAAACTGCGAGATCATGGCCTAAGCGAAAGTCGGACGCTTAACCAACTAAGCCACCCAGGCGACCCCATCTATTTTTGTAATGTCTTCTCTAATTGCCTGGTTGGTCAATTCATTCTTTAGTAGGGTATTCTTTAACCTCCATGTTTTTGGACGTTTTCCAGACTTCTTCCTGTGATTGATTTCAAGTTTCATAGCATTGTGATCTGAAAGTGTGCATGATATGATCTCAATTATTTTATATTTATTGAGAGCTGCTTTATGTCGTAGTATGTGATTTATCTTGGAGAATATACCATGTGTACTCGAGAAGAAAGTGAATTCCACAGCCTCAGGATGTAGAGTTCTAAATATCTTTCAAATCTTTCTGGTCCAATGTGTCTTTCATTGTTTCTTTAGTGATTTTCTGTCTAGTTCATCTATCCATTGCTGTAAGTGGAGTATTAAAGTCCCGTGGTATTAGCACATTCTTATCAATAACATAGTTTCCATTTGTAATTCATTCTTTTCTGTATTTGGGTGCTCCCGAATTCGGTGTGTAGACATTTGTAATTGTTAGCTCTTCCTGATGGATATACCCTGTAATTGTTATAGAATGTCCTTCTTCATCGTTTGTTACTGCCTTTACTTTTTAAAAAAATGTTTATTCATTTTTGAGAGAGAGACAGACACCATGCAAGCAGGGGAGGGGCAGAGAGAGGCCAACACAGAAGCCGAAGCAGGCTCTAGGCTCTGAGCTGTCAGCACAGAGCCTGATGCAGGGCTTGAACTCCCCAACTGTGAGATCATGACCTGAGCTGAAGTCGGCCACCCAACCGACTGAGCCACCCAGGCGTCCCTGTCTTTACTTTAAAGTCCAGTTTGTCTGATTTAATTATGTCTACTCCAGCTTTTTTTTGATTTCCAGTAGTATGATAGATATTTCTCTTTCCCCTTACTTTCAATTTGAAGGTGTCCTCATTTCTAAAATGAGTCTCTTGTAGACAGTAAATAGTTGGATTTTGTTTTTTTATCCATTCTGATAACCTACGTCTTTGGATTGGAGCATTTAGTCCATTTACATTCAGTGTTATTATTGAAAAATATGGGTCTAGAGTCATTGTGTTCTCTGTAGGATTCATGCTTGTGGTGGTGTCTCTGGGGCCTTGTGTTCCTTGCAACGTTTGCCTCATAGAGTCCCCCTT
This sequence comes from Hyaena hyaena, assembly GCF_003009895.1. Taxonomy (NCBI): domain Eukaryota; kingdom Metazoa; phylum Chordata; class Mammalia; order Carnivora; family Hyaenidae; genus Hyaena; species Hyaena hyaena. The sequence continues at coordinate 4,295 of NW_024082351.1, read as the reverse complement.
AGGATTTCTTGTAGGGCTGGTTTAGAGGTGATGATTTCTTTCAATTTGTGTTCTTTTGGGAAGACTTTTATCTCTCCTTCTATTCTTTTTTTTATTTAATATTTTTATTTATTTCTAGGAGAGAGAGAGAGAGAGACAGCGTGAGCAGGGGAGGGTCAGAGAGAGAGGGAGTCACAGACTGAAACAGGCTCCAGGCTCCGAGCTGCCAGTCAGCACAGAGCCCGACGCGGGGCTCGAACCCACGAACCGCGAGATCATGACCTAAGCGAAAGTCGACCGCTTAACCGACTAAGCCACCCAGGCGCCCCTCTCTCCTTCTATTCTTAATGATAGGCTTGCTGGATAGAGGATTCTTGGCTGCATATTTTTTCTATTCATCACATTGAAGATTTCCTGCCATTCCTTTCTGGCCTGCCAAGTTTCAGTAGATAAGTCTGTAACTACTCTGATAGGTCTCCCTTTGTATGATAGGGCCCTTTTATCCCTACCTGCTTTCAGAATTCTCTCTTTGTCCTTATATTTTGCCAGTTTCACTATGATACGTCGTGCAGAAGATCGATTCAAGTTATGTCTGAGGGGAGTTCTCTGTGCCTCTTGGATTTCAATGTCTGTTTCCTTCCCCATATTGGGGAAGTTCTCCGCTATAATTTGTTCAAGTACCCCTTGCGCTCTTTTTTCTCTCTCTTCTTCTTCTGGAATTCCTGTGATACGAATATTGTCCTGTTTGATCACATCATTCAGTTCTCTGACTCTCCTGTCATGCTCCTAGATCAATTGATCTCTCTTTTTCTCAGCTTCTTCTTTTTCTATCATTGTGCCTTCTAATTCACCTCTTCTCTGCCTCTTCAATCTGTGCAGTGGCCGCCCATCTTATTATGCAGCTCATTTACAGCATTTTTTAACTCATCACAACTATTTTTAAGGTCCATAATCTTTGTAGTAATAGCTTCTCTGGTGTCTTCCATGCCTTTTTCAAACCCAGTGATTAATTTGATGACTATTGTTCAAATTCTTGGTCAGTTATGTTGCTTATATCTGTTTTGAGCAATCTTTTAGATGTCATTTCTTCCTGGAATTTCTTTAGAGGAGAGTTCTTCCGTTTCATCATTTTGGCTAGCTTTCTGTCTCTTGTCAGTTTGAAAAGCTTGTTATGCACTCTGCACCTGTGAGTTCTGCTATATTAGAGGAGGCTCAGTGACTGTCCACTTCCATTCAGGAAGTGTTCTTTTAATGGTGTCCCGTGGTCTCTCTTGTTGAGACTTTGGTTATTTTATTTCCATACTTATAGTGATATTTGGGACTCTCCACCATGTGTACTTTGGCTTGTTTTTTGAGGTAGCCCTGAAAAGGAAAACAGACAAACACAGAGGGAACAAAATCACACAAAGGCACAGACAAATCAAACAAACAAGCAAACCGAAAGGGAAAAAACAAAGCAACAACAAAAGACAAAGTACAGTGTAAAAGCATAAAACCAGAAATCTCAGCTATAAATAAAGAGCAGAGTAGAGGCAGTGCTGATGGAAGAACATATTCAAAAAGAGGAATGACAGGGGTAGGGCAAAAGTGAAATTGAACATTGACCAGGCAGAGAGCCTAAAAGGCTTAATTCAGAGAGAGAAAGACGAGAATATGGTAGGAGGCAAGAAGAAAAAAACGAATTTAATGTTAGCCAAAGAAACTGTACAGTCTGATTATTCCAGAGAGAGAAAGAGAAAGGAAGGTAATGGCAGAGGTGTAGAAAATGCATCAAGAGAATGGATTAAATATGACTGTTTAAGCAAACCAATGGCCAGAGTGTCCAGTCCAGCAGAAGGGAGAGGTAAGAATAAGATAAGGGGAAATATATCTGAATAGCAATAATTGACCTAGAGTTAATCATGGCAATGCATCAATATTGGTCTTGCCCTGGGCTCCGGATTAAAAAAAAAAAAAAAAAAAAAAAAGCAACTCTCTAGTGGGGATGGGCACGGTTTAGTGTAGGCAGGTCTCACCTCCACTGTGGGTCACTCAGGCCACTCCCTGAGGCCCCACCTTGGTGGTTGTGGGGAGAAAAATGGTGACCCCCCCCAGTCCCTTCTCAAACCAAGCATTGCAAATCACTCTTTTGGGTCTGATCTCCCTGTGCCCTGGGCGTAGCCAAGGTGGGCCGTGTTCTATGGCCCAAGCCTGCCTCAGCTCCATGCACTTTAATGATACCACTGGAGATGTAATCCTGCAGACCAGGCCACTTCCTAGTCAGGGATTGAGTAGGGTGTGCTGCCTGGACCCAGGGTGCCCAGCCCAAAGAAAGCGCCACAGCTAGATATAGGATCTCTCTCCTAACGCTCTGCAGTTAGAGATGGGATGATAGGATCTCTCTCCTTCCTAGGCTGAGTTTTTCTCTTCTCCAGGGACAGTTCTGTGAGTAGTTTCTGCCGTTCTTTCTCTTCTCCTCATCTCTCCATAGCTCTCCGCCGAGGGGGCTCCCTCTCTTCCATGCCTCCAATTCGGCCTGTTTTTATCTTCCCCGATTCACAATCACGCACTTATGAGGCTGTCTTCTTAGTGGACTTTGTCTCTTTTCCTCCCAGATTCTTGTGGTTCAGTGTCCTATGGCTTCAGCCCTTCCTTGTTTGAGATATGCCGGCGGGCAAAAACTACGGAGCTCCCTACTTCTCTGCCATCATCCCCTCACACAAATCTCTTAGAGAACTTTAAACTTTACAAATCATTTTCATGTTCATTATCTCATTTAGTCCTCAAATCAATCCCATGAGATAGGTATTATTTTCCCACTAGAAATGAGCACATCCTGGGGCGCCTGGGTGGCTTAGTCGGTTAAGTCGGAAAGTCTGACTTTCCCTTAGGTCATGATCTCGCGGTTCGTGGGTTCGAGCCCCGCGTCGGGCTCTGTGCTGACTGCCAGCTCAGAGCCTGGAGCCTGTTTCAGTCTGTGACTCCCTCTCTCTCTGACCCTCCCCTGTTCATGCTGTCTCTCTCTCCTAGAAATAAAACAAAACGTTTAAAAAAAAAAAAAAGAAATGACCACATCCTAAATCCTTAGTGATTTCTCAGGAAAAGTTGAATGTGAATGCTGAGGTTGAGTTTTTTTATATAGAAATGTTTGATGCTGAAATCAACAGGTATTTTCAGTTCAAGGCAGCAGACTAAAATAACACATTTTCTTTCTCTTCCTCCTGAAACCATATTTCATACAAGAGTAGAAATGCCAAAATTAATACCAATCAAAGCCAAGAGAATGTGGAAGTCATCAACCACAAAAAGATTTTGATACATTTTGAGAAGGCAAAAAGTGAAACACAGGACTGATGAATACAATGATCAAGAAAAGCCTATCCAAAGAAGGGGCTGCACAAGGCAAGTCTGCTTATGCTGAGCCCTGTTTATAGTCAAGAGAAGAGAGACTAGGGGTTGAAAACAAGGAGACAAAAGTTATTTTAGGGGGAAAAAAGTTCATATAATGAGTTCCATGGATCATTCAGTCTTCCTTCCACAGTAACTCTGTAGGAATTACAACAGATTACTGGTGATCAACACAAGGGAACCGGGAGGGAGTGTTGAACCACAGGGTGTCAGCTCTGGTTCATTGTCACTACTACCAACTGTGTCGAAGACTACACACCCATGGCTTCATGGACTATAACTGGAGATTGTTGTTTCATAAATTGTCAAATGAGAAGGAATCTTCCTGGCAACTATAATTTGTGGTTATTATAAAAATGTTTTTAATAATGATTAATCATTTGAAATATTTTGTCTTAACAAATTCTGTCTCAATTTGTTTGCTTCTGCCCAGGCAAATTATCTTAGAATAACCATTTGCCATCTAATATATTTTGCCTGTAAGGAGAAGTAAGAGAATGGTCTATATTTCAAAAAAAGCATCCTATTTGTCTATTCCCATTTGACAAGAGAAGTCAAGAGGGGGATTTTTCTGGGATATCCTTACCCAAATTTCCTTGTATTGTCCTGAAGCCCCAACACACATCATATGCTTAATGTTCCCTCCCTGAGAAAGAAAACTATGGAAATAACATGATTGTTACTTATTGTTTTTAAATATAACTGACATCACCATCTCTTTCAGAGTTCTAATAAGAAATCTTTGCCCAAAATTTGTACAAGCTATCTATTTGTGTTCTAATAAACACCGCCAAGAAACTGTTAGTTATTGAACTCAAATGATATCTAAGGACTTGTGGTTAAATGTCTTATCTGGAAATTATTTTTGCTTTTAGAGAGATTGGAAAGGGCTTATAATATTTCTCCTTTTTTTTTCTTTTTTTTTTTTT
>NW_024082350.1:198301-222864 GCF_003009895.1 Hyaena hyaena | reverse complement strand
TTGATGTTCCAGATGTCAATATCGAAGGTCCAGACGCGAAGCTGAAGGGCCCCAAGTTCAAGATGCCAGAGATAAATATCAAAGCTCCCAAAATCTCCATGCCTGATGTTGACCTGGATTTGAAAGGACCCAAAGTCAAAGGAGATTTTGATGTGTCTGTCCCTAAGATTGAAGGTACTTTCAAAGCCCCAGAAGTAGACCTTAAAGGTCCAGGTCTGGATTTTGAAGGCCCTGATGTCAAGATGAGTGGCCCAAATTTGAAGATGCCATCGCTGGATATATCTGCCCCTAAAATAACTGTTCCTGATGTTGATTTACATCTCAAGACACCCAAACTTGGGGTTTCTGGTCCCAAGTTAGAAGGTGGCGAACTGGACCTCAAAGGGCCCAAAGTTGATTTAGAAGCTCCCAGCTTAGATGTACACATGGAGAGCCCAGATATTAATGTTGAGGGGCCAGATATTAAAATTCCCAAATTTAAGAAACCCAAGTTTGGATTTGGGGCAAAAAGCCCCAAAGGGGACCTCAAATCACCTTCCTTGGATGTGACTGTTCCTGAGGCAGAACTGAGTGTTGAGACTCCTGACATCAGTGTTGGTGGCAAGGGCAAGAAAAGTAAGTTTAAAATGCCTAAAATTCACATGAGTGGTCCTAAAATGAAGGCCAAAAAGCAGGGCTTTGATTTGAATGTTCCTGGGGGTGAAGTTGATGCCAGTCTCAAGGCTCCTGAGGTAGATGTCAGCATTGCGGGGCCAGATGCCACACTTAAAGCTGATGTGAAATCCCCAAAAACCAAGAAACCTATGTTTGGAAAGATGTACTTTCCAGATGTAGAATTTGACATTAAATCACCTAAATTTAAAGCGGAGGCCCCCCTCCCTAGCCCCAAAATAGAGGGCGAAATCCAGGCACCCGATCTGAATGTTTCTTCAGGGATTAATGTGGAAGGTCCCGACATCAAGCTGAAGGCTCCTAAGTTGAAGGTGCCGGGTATGGATGTTTCAGGCCCCAAAATTGAGGGTGACTTGAAAGGCCCCAGGGTGCAGGCAAAGTTGGATGCACCTGACATCAACCTTGAAGGCCCAGACGCTAAAGTCAAAGCACCATCGTTCGGCATTTCTGCCCCTCAGGTCTCCATCCCCGATGTGAACGTTAATTTGAAAGGACCAAAGATAAAGGGTGATGTCCCCAGTGTGGGACTTGAAGGACCAGACATAGATCTGCAAGGTCCAGAATCGAAAATCAAGTTCCCCAAGTTTTCCATGCCCAAGATCGGCATCCCTGGTGTGAATATGGAAGGTGGAGGAGCTGAGGTCCGGGCCAAGCTGCCCTCTCTTGAAGGAGGCTTGAGTGCACCTGATGTGAATCTTGAAGGACCTGATGTGTCTCTCAAGGGGCCAAAAGTAGACTTGCCTTCAGTGAACCTCTCTATGCCAAAAGTCTCTGGCCCTGACCTTGACCTGAATGTGAAAGGACCAACTTTGAAGGGAGACCTGGATGCCTCTGTTCCCAGCATGAAGGTGCATGCCCCAGGGCTTGACCTCCGAGGTGTCGGTGGAAAGGTGAGGATGGAAGGAGATGGTGTGAAAGTGCCGGGGATGGATGCCCCGGCGCTAAACCTTGGCGTGCCAGATGTGACCCTGAAGGGACCAAGCCTGCAGGGAGACTTGGCTGTCTCTGGTGACATCAAATGCCCTAAGGTATCAGTAGGTGCCCCTGATCTCAGCTTGGAGGCACCTGAAGGTGGCATTAAACTTCCCAAAATGAAGCTGCCCCAGTTTGGCATCTCTGCGCCAGGGTCCGACTTGGACATCAACGTCAAGGGGCCACAAATCACCGGAGAAATGAAGGGGCCAGGTGTGGATGTGAACCTCGGAGGCCTGAACCTGAAAGGGCCTCAGATCTCTGGCCCTCAAATCTCAGCACCAGACATGGACTTGAACTTGGAAGGACCAAACATTAAAGGGAGCCTCGGGGCCACTGGTGAGCTGAAAGGCCCCGCTGTTGGAGGAGGTCTTCCGGGCATCAGTGTGCAGGGCCTAGAAGGAAGCCTCCAGATGCCTGCGGTCAAGTCCTCTGGATGTGACGTGGAGCTGCCAGGTGTGAATGTGAAACTCCCAGCCGGGCAGGTTTCTGGTCCTGAAATCAAAGGTGATCTGAAAGGTTCAGGAATAGGTTTCCATGGGGCTGCTGCTCCCGACATTAGCGTGAAGGGGCCTTCATTCAATATGGCATCTCCTGAGTCAGATTTCGGTGTCAGCTTGAAGGGCCCGAAAATCAAAGGAGGTGTGGATGTTTCAGGGGGTGTCAGCGCCCCTGCTGTCAGCCTGGGTGAAGGGCATATGAGTGTCAAAGGTTCTGGGGGTGAGTGGAAAGGACCCCAGGCCTCCTCCACTTTCAGCGTGGATGTGCCTAAGCTTGCCGGGGGACTTCATTTCTCAGGACCAAAGGTAGAAGGACTCCAGGGTCCTGGGCTGAGTGTGTCTGGGTCTCCAGGTCACTTGGAAAGCAGATCTGGAAAAGTAACATTCCCCAAAATGAAGATCCCCAAATTCACCTTCTCTGGCCGGGAGCTGGTTGGCAGAGAAGTGGGGGTGGATATTAACTTCCCCAAAGTGGAGGCCACCGTCCAGGCTGGTGCCGGAGAGGGCGAGTGGGAAGAGTCTGATGTAAAACTTAAAAAGTCCAAAATCAAAATGCCCAAGTTCAACTTTTCCAAACCGAAAGGGAAAGGTGGTGTCACTGGGTCACCAGAAGCGTCCATTTCAGGGTCCAAAGGCGACCTGAAGAGCTCCAAGGCCAGCCTAGGTTCTCTGGAAGGAGACGCGGAGGCAGAAACATCGTCGCCCAAAGGCAAATTCTCTTTATTTAAAAGCAAGAAGCCGCGGCACCGCTCGAATTCCTTCAGTGACGAAAGGGAGCTGTCTGCGCCTTCCACCCCGACGGGGACTTTGGAGTTCGAAGGTGGGGAAGTGTCACTGGAAGGCGGGAAAGCCAAAGGGAAACACGGAAAGCTGAAATTTGGTACCTTCGGTGGATTGGGCTCAAAGAGCAAAGGTCATTATGAGGTCACCGGGAGTGATGATGAGGCAGGCAAGTTACAGGGCAGTGGAGTGTCCTTGGCCTCCAAGAAGTCCCGCCTGTCGTCCTCTTCCAGCAATGACAGCGGGAATAAGGTGGGCATCCAGCTTCCCGAGGTGGAACTCATGGTTTCCAAGAAAGAGTAGCAGGTCTGTGTGTGGGTGTACATATATGTATAAAGATACATCAGCCTTGGGTGTGTTTGTATATAAACTCCAAAGAGAAACACGCCGACAGACAGCCTCAGCATAATGCAAAGGTCTGACCTCTGCCAGTAGCAAGCGCTGAAAAGCCAACCGCCTTTGAGCTCACGTTCGGCGCTTTGCAGACAGGTGAAGAGTCCAAGTTCGTCCAGCCCGTGTGCAGAGTCAACAGTATTTGCCGTAAGATTTCAGGTTTTTTTTTTTCTCTTTTTTGCATTGAACGCTGAGAGCTCCTGTTTACTAAGCAAGCTTTTGTGTTTATTATCCTCATTTTTACTGAACATTGTTAGTGTTGGGGTAATGGAAACCCACTTTTTCAGTGTAATGACTTTTGGGGCTTTTGTTAGCAAGGGTGGGGTGGGGTGGAAGGCAGTAGGGAGGGTCAGACCTCCATTTCTCCTAAGATTGGGTCGATTCAAACAGCAAACACCCAGTGAGGGCCGAGGGGAGCAGCAGGCAGGGCATGTGGGTGTTTTTAGATCTCTGTAGCACTGCTTTTTTTTCCCCCCCTGGGTGGCGGTCCCAGCCAGTTTGGTGCTGAGGGCGAGAGGGGAGTAGAATCTGTTTGCAGATTGGCCAACCCACCAGCTCCACGCGAGGGGCGCCCGTTCTGTGGATCGTAGGAGAGATTTTTCTTCATGACCGCCACATTCCTGAAACTAGTTCTGATTTCTTTTAATAAATGTTATCATGATTAAGAAGATTTCCCGCACTTTAATGGCAAATTAATGGAGAATGTAAGGAAATTGATGCTGTCGAAGGCAAATAAAGCTGTTTATTAACCCTGATGCCTTGTGCCCTTGCGTTGTATGTTGGGAATACGACGTCTGCACACCCAGCCCCGATAGTTCAGACCCAGTCCAGCCAGCAGACTTGCTAGTTTCATTAATGGCTAACGGGGGAAGTCTTCGCTGCCTGATTCTCCGGGTGAGGCTGGCTGCACCATGGCTGAGACATGGGGAGAGGCTTGGCACGCTGGCCACCTGTACCACAGGACCCACCCACCAACTTTACATCCTCAGATGTGCATAGACGATTTAGAAACGGTTCTGAATGGGTAAGAAGATACGGCTGGGAGTGGAACAGAAGACTTATTGGAGTGGTGAAAAGGGCTCTCTGGCTCTGAGTTAGAGGCCTGCCATCTATTTCTGATTTGGCCATAGGTTTGCTGGGTGGCCCCAAGTTCCCTGCCCTGTTTGGGCCTCAGATTCCTTGTTCTTTTTGTTGTTGTTGTTGTTTTTAATTAAAAATTTTTTTAATGTTTATTTATTTTTGAGATATAGAGACAGAACATGAGTGGGGGAGGGGCAGAGAGAAAGAGGGAAACACAGAATCTGAAACAGGCTCCAGGCTCTGAGCTGTCAGCACAGAGCTCCACGGGGGTGGTTCAAACTTGGGAACGGTGAGATCTTGACCTTGGCTGAAGTCATTTAATTGACTGAGCCACCCAGGGGCCCCTTTAATTTTTTTTTAATGTTTATTTTTGAGAAAGAGAGACAGAGCGCAAGCGGAGGAGGGGCAGAGAGAGAGAGGGAGACAGAATCTGAAGCAGGCTCCATGTTCTGAGGTGTCAGGACAGAGCCTGGGATCATGACCTGAACTGAGGTCAGACGCTTAACCGACTGAGCCCCAGATTCCTCTTTGAAATAAGAGTGCTGATCTCGGGGCGCCTGGGTGGCTTAGTCGGTTAAACGTCCAACTTTCGCTTAGGTCATGATCTCGCGGTTCGTGGGTTCGGGCCCCGCGTCGGGCTCTGTGCTGACTGCCAGCTCAGAGCCTGGAGCCNGGTTCGGGCCCCGCGTCGGGCTCTGTGCTGACTGCCAGCTCAGAGCCTGGAGCCTGTTTCAGTCTGTGACTCCCTCTCTCTGACCCTCCCCTGCTCACGCTCTCTCTCTCTGTCTCCTAGAAATAAATAAAACATTTAAAAAAAAAAAAAGAGTGCTGATCTCATGTTAGAGGTCTTTACGGTTCCTATTTGTCTTACTAAACTTTATGAAAACTCTCTTCTGACCAAAGTCCTCTTTTGATTTCCAGCTCCGTACAGTACATGGTTGGGGAGCCTTCTAGAAAACAAGCTTCTAATGTTGGTCATTGCTAAACAGAGAACAGTGCCTTCTTTTATTTTTTAATATTTATTTTGAGAGAGCAAGCGAGCATGTGCATGCATGCACGAGCCTGGGATGGGTAGAGAGAGACATGGAGAGAGAGAATCCCAAGCTCTGTGCTGACAGTGCTGAGCCCAGTGCAGGGCTCGATCCCGCGAACTGTGAGATCATGACCTGAGCTGAAAGCAAGAGCCTGACGCTCAACTGACTGAGCCACCCAGATGCCTCAGGGCAGTGCCTTCTTATACCAAAATAATTGGACCCAGTTCTTCCCCTCACCACCTCCCAGAGCTGCCGCCTTTCTCCTAGAGGAGACCTATCTGCACCTCTCCGATCGCTCCCAGACCAGAGATGACAGCCTAAGGGTGCCGCCTGGTTTTAGAGCCACAAGGGAGGCCCTTGAACCTCTGCTGCTTCTCTTAAGATGACTGACCTACGGGTGCTTATGTGAAGGAGGCCGGACACTTAGCCTCTTTGAGCCTCAGTTTCCTCACCTGTAAAAATAGGGATACACATCCACAAGGCCATGGAGTCTGCTCAGGTCTTTGGGTTGTCTATGTGCGAGGGCACCACATTTAAGGGTGTGGCATCCTTGTCACAGCCATGTTTGTTTATTGAGAGCATGAGGGTGGGTGTGGGGTCCTAGAGAGGCAGGTGCGAATCCCTCCATCCACACTTTTGAGCAAGAGAGGCCGCACGTGCCTGCCGGCACACACGCCTGCACTCAGCTGCCTTCTCTGCTCCCCTACCTGGGCACCCTCCAAGGGAGTTTCCTTTGCTCATCCAGAGCTCAAATCCTAATCCCTAATATTTCCTTGGTTCTGAAGCTGTGGGTGTGCGGTGGGACCGAGTGTGTGTGCGCTGCCCTAGCTCTGTGGCCCTGGCTTCAGGAGGGTGGGGCGAGTGGGTGACTGTGGGGTGCACTCATGTACACAGCCAGGGTGGGGGGTGCCCAGTGGGGTGCTGGCAAGGTTTTCTGGGCAGAACTACCCAAGTTGTCAATAATATATCAGTTCACATTTTTTAAAATGTTATTTTTTTAAATGTTTGTTTATTTTTGAGAGAGAGAGAGAGTGCCGACAGCTAGAGCCTGATGCGGGGCTCGAACTCACCAACCGTGAGATCATGACCTGAGCCGAAGTCAGATACTTAGCCAACTGAGCCACCCAGGCACCCCGACATTTTTTTTTTAGCTTGAAGAAGGGGATTGTAGGCCAGTGGTGACTCTCAGGGCCCATTCACTCAGTAAGTATTCTTTTGTTTTTAATATTTTTACTTCTACGAGAGAGAGAGAGAGAGACAGCGTGAGCAGGGGAGGGTCAGAGAGAGAGGGAGTCACAGACTGAAACAGGCTCCAGGCTCTGAGCTGGCAGTCAGCACAGAGCCCGACGCGGGGCTCGAACCCACGAACCGCGAGATCATGACCTAAGCGAAAGTCGGACGCTTAACCAACTAAGCCACCCAGGCGCCCCTCAGTAAGTATTCTTTTAAGGACCATGTAGTTCTGCTCTCCTACGGTGTCAGCATCGTCCTCTGCTGACCTCCACAGACCCGCTCAGGCCAGACGGTGTGATGGACGTAGGAGGGCTTTGAACACTGGAAACCCACACGTGTAAATTACACTTCTACCAGGGATGATGGGAGCAGTGTGTTCCTGGGGTTTCAGGGTAACATCTCATTGGCTGAGATAGTCACGGGTGGAGGGTAGGGTGGAGAAAGACCATGGCTACTGGCTATCCAAACATGAGAGGGGCGCCTGGGCGGCTCAGTCGGTTGAGCGTCCGACTTCAACTCAGGTCATCATCTTGCGTCTCATGAGTTTGAGCCCCATGTTGGACTCTGTGCAGACAGCTTAGAGCCTGGAGCCTGCTTCGGATTCTGTGTCTCCCTTTCTCTCTTCCCCTTCCCCGCTCATGCTCTGTCTCTCTCTCTCAAAAATTAAGACATTTTTAAAAAATGTGAGAAACCTCTCAGCCGCCCTCTTCGACATCAGACCCATGTTGGAGGCCAGTGGCCTGCGAATAGGAGCCCTCTCTCTTGTGGTGGCTGTTACCATAGAAGGGGCATCATGGAGGAGGTGAGGGGGCTGGAGATGCCCTTCGAGGACCCATCCCAGCTGGCTTTTCTTTGCCCCGCCCACTGGCCCCTTCCGTTTCCCATTCTCCTTCTCTTCTGCTTGACGCCTTCGTCACCATCACCTGCCCTCTCTCAGTCCCTGATGAGGATGCTTCACGTGTTCTCCAAAGTCCTGCACGGCCCAGATTTGGGAGGTCTTACACTCAGAAGGCTGAGGAAGGGGCTGGGCTGGTCTCCCCAAGGTCCTTCCTCAGAGTTGCACCAAGCTGTCCATGCACCGAAGCCTCACCTCGTGTCTTGCTTTAGGCAGTGTGACAGTGTGTGGAAAGACTGTGTGTCTAAGGGGACATTTCAAAACTTAAATGACTTTGAAATGCACCACGTGCTCTCAAGTGGCAGTAAATGATTAAAAAAAAATTTTAATGTTTATTTAATTTTGAGTTAGAGGAAGAGCATGAATGGGGGAGGGGCAGAGAGAGAGAGGGAGACACAGAATCTGAAGCAGGCTTCAGGCTCTGAGCTGTCAGCACAGAGCCCGGCGTGGAGCTCGAACCCATGAACCGTGAGATCATGACCCGAGCCGAAGTCAGACGCTTAACCTACTGAGCCACCCAGGCACCTGCAGTACGTTTTTCTTTCACAAAAATTCATTTCTAAATCTGTCAGGGTCCCTACAGGAAACAAAAATTCACTTGAAGATAGTTCAACCATAGAGGCTTAGAGAAAGGGGGCTGTTCAAGGAACAGTGAGAGGGGGCGATGGGAACAGGGACAGCAGGAAGCTGACTGCCCAGGGGCCTGAAGGAGTCTGGGGAAGACATGATGTCCCTTGGAACCCAGTGTGAGCTAGAGGCAGAGGAGGGTTCACCGGCGGGAGCTATATCCACAAAGGACCATAGCGTCTGCCAGAAAGTGCTGGCCATGGGGAACAGGAAGAAACCATCTTTCTTCCTGAGGGTGCCTCTCCCTGGAGGGCAAGTGAGTGTAGATGTTGCAGGTGAAGGGACCAGCCTCCTGGAGGCAGAGGAGCAGGGGGAAGGGCTCCGAAGGGGGAGATACAGGTAGGGGATAACCAGGCCCGTGACCCAATGCTCTCATTTTTGTTAGGTATGAATTTTCTACAGGTTTTCTGTAAGTTTGAATTTTTTTGTATTTTGAGATTTCTGAAACTAGCTCTCATCACATGGGATGCATTTGATCACAAGTACTATGACAATTTTTGTTTTAAACACATTTAGGGGCGCCTGGGGGGCTCAGTCGGTTAAGCGTCCAACTTCGGCTCAGGTCATGATCTCGGGTTTCGTGAATTCGAGCTCTGCGTCGGGCTCTGTGCTGACAGCTTGGAGCTTGGAGCCTGCTTAGGATTCTGTGTTTTCTGCTCTCTCTGCCCCTCCCCTGCTCGCTCGCTCGCTCTCTTTCTCTCTCTCTCTCTCAAAAGATAAATAGACTTTATTAAAACAATTTTTTTAAACAAACACATTTAGACTTGGGAGGTGCTTCTATGAAAGTTCTGTTAAGAATACTTTTGTTTCCTCTCTTCAAATGTCACTCATACATTAAAAATTTTTTCCTTGGGGAAACACAAGTCTTATCATGAATTTTTGCAAATAGCCAAAAGGCCCAGCAGATACTCCAGGGTTCCCAGGACAGAGCCTGGAAAGGAGTACTGGCCTGAGAGTCAACGGGATTAGCCGTGACCTTGGGCAAATTAAAATTCCTCTCGCAGCCTCACTTTCTTCATTTAACATGGATCAGGCACGCCGTTGCCAGTTCCAATAGTTTATGATCCTTTCAGAAGTAAGATTAATTACGCGGATGGAACTGTTAGGGGTCAAATGCAAGGTGTGGTTCTAATATAGTGCAACTAACTTTCCTGTGTGGTTGGCGGGTTGGGTCAAATGTTTGGAGTAACAGCAGCATTAGTGAATTACTATCAAGTCTCCAGTGTCCCCCCCAGGACTTAGTGTGTTGCTAGTATGCACGTCTCTCATCTATGCCAAGTCCCGCCTCAGCCCTGCTATTGCACATTAGCTGTGACATGAATAGTATCTGGGAGGTGCAGCTGAGCATGTAACTGACGTTCCTTTATGTGTTGGTTCAGGGGTTTTTATTTATTTATTTAACTTAAAAAAATATTTTTAGTTTTAAGTCATCTCTACCCCCAATGCAGGGCTCAAACCCATGACCCTGAGATCAGCCGTCGCATGCTCCTCCAGCTGAGCCAGTCAGGCGGCCCCGAGGTCCCTTCTTTTCTTTTTTAGAGTATATTTATTGTTTTTGATTTTCTTTTAACATTTATTTATTGAGAAACAGAGAGAGACAGAGCATGAGCATGGGAGGGGCAGAGAGAGGGGAAGACACAGAATCTGAAGGAGGCTTCAGGCTCTGAGCTGCCAGCACAGAGCCTGACGTGGGGCTCGAACCCACAAGCGGTGAGATCATGACCTGAGCTGAAGTCCGACGCTCAACCGACTGAGCCCCCCAGGCTCCCCAGAGTGTATTTATTTTGAATTTAAACCTACAGAGACCTTGGAAGAGCGATCCATGGAATAATCCATATGCTTTTCACTTAGATTTTTACTGATGTCTCTTTAGGTACAGGTTATCATTATCGTCAGTTTCGCTGCATCAGTTGAGAGTAAATTGCAGAGACCATGACCCTTTACTCCCAAATGACTTAGCATCACAGACATCCTCTTTAATAGCGCAATACAGTAAGCAGATTCGGAAAACGTAACATGGGTAAAATATTCTTATCTGACATACAGCCCATTTTTAAGTTTTAGGAATTGCCCAGTAATTAGGGCGCCTGGGTGGCTTAGTCGGTTAAGCGTCTGACTTTCGCTTGGGTCATGATCTCGCGGTTCGTGGGTTCAAGCCCCACGCCGGGCTCTGTGCTGACTGCCAGCTCAGAGCCTGGAGCCTATTTCAGAGTCTGTGTCTCCTTTTCTCTCTGATCCTCCCCTGCTCACGCTGTCTCTCTCTCTCTCCTAGAAATAAATAAAAATATTAAAAAAAAAAAAAAGGAATTGCCCAGTAATTGTCTTTTGCCAAGGTCTTTATTCCCATGTTGGCTTCACCCCATGTCCACGATCCCAGCTGACATTCAGTTCTCATGGTCTCTTCCATCTGGTTTCTTCTGGAACAGGTCTCTGCTTTTCATTGTTCTTCACGACACTGATTTAAAAAAAAAAAAAGTTTTCATAATTTTTTTAACTTTTAAGTTATTTATTCTTAAGAGAGAGCCAGAGAGAGAGAGAGAGTAAGCAGGGGCAAGGCAGAGACAGAGGGATAGTGAGAGAATCCCAAGCAGGCTCCGCACTGTCAGTGCAGAGCCTGATTATGCTCCAACTCACAAACTGTGAGACCATGACCTGAGCCGAAACCAAGAGTCAGATGCTCAGCTTAACCGACTGGGCCACCTGGGAGCACCGACATTGATATTTTTTGAATATGGGGGGGCCAGTTGTTCTCTAGAAACTTCCCTCAGCCTGGGTTTGGGTGATCTGTCTGCTTTCCTCCTGGTTAGATCCGGGTTATGGATTTGGGGCAGGAACACCCCAGAAGTGATGTGGAATCACTTCTGAGGACCTGCAGGGCTTGGAGCCCTTGATTAAGGAGCAGATTGCCAAGTTTCCCCATTGTAGCAGTGCCATGCTTTCCCCTTGGCATTAACAAGTTAACCCAAGCTTTTTCGAGAGAGAAGTCCAAGTTTGGGCAAGTTTATTTCGCAAGCGCACAAGGGCTTGGTGGCATGTGAGCCCTGGCCTTGGCGTGCTCTCCGGCCGAGGCTTTTGCAAACGGTTTCTAGTTTTGCAGCACAGAGTAGCTCTCTGTCTGTTCTCACGAGGACAAAGAATTCGGTGCATGAATGCCTGCCATAGGCGGAGAATGCCACGCGCTGTTCACCAGCCTCTGAATAGCCCTGTGGTGGCCGGCAGCCGGGAGCCACAAGCCCTTCTCAAGGCTGAATGTAGAGGTGCTGCCATGGGCCACAGCGAATGTGTGGGGAACATTCTGCTGAGGACTGTGGTTTCAGTTCCCTTTAAAACCCTCCATTCTTTTCCACCACACACTGGAGAGGCCTGGCCTTGATGGAAACACTTCCCAGCGGGGCCGGGGGGTGAGGGGGTGGCAAGGGTAGGGAAGGGTTAAGAATGAAAAGCCCCTCTCTTTGGACAGGGCATTCCAGTCTTCCAGTGCCTTATCGCTTGAGATCTCACCTCGGGCTCTCAGCATTAAGGGCAAGGAGGCATAAAACAAGGTGAGGTTAGGGGAGGTGAAGCAGATCAGTCTCAACTTACAGAGCTGGGACGAGGTGACTCCGGTAGGTCAATGCAAACCTTCTGACTTAAAAAATTTGGTTTTTTCCTCCCCCTTTCCCATGATGCCATTGCTGTTTCCCTGTGGAAACTGGGAATCTTTTTCTGGGGAGGTTTTAGGGAATGGAAGATGTCTCTTGAAATCTGTAGGGTCTTGACCTTTCGATGATATCCCTGAAGTAGTTATTAAATACGTATGTGCAGGGGCACCTGGGTGGCTCAGTCGGTTGAGCATCCGACTTCAGCTCAGGTTGTGATTTCATGGCTTGTGGGTTCGAGCCCTGCATTGGGCTCTGTGCTGACAGCTCAGAGCCTGGAGCCTGCTTCGGATTCAGTGTCTCCCTCTCTCTCTGCCTCTCCCCGCTCACGTTCTCTGTCTCTGTCTCTCTCAAAAAGAAAAATATTTAAAAAAAATTTTTTTTTAATGTTTTATTTATTTCTAGGAGAGAGAGAGACAGCGTGAGCAGGGGAGGGTCAGAGAGAGAGGGAGTCACAGACTCTGAAATAGGCTCCAGGCTCTGAGCTGGCAGTCAGCACAGAGTCCGACGCGGGGCTCGAACCCACGAACCGCGGGATCATGACCTAAGCGAAAGTCGGACGCTTAACCGACTAAGCCACCCAGGCGCCCCTAAAAAAATTTTTTTAAAATATGTATGTGCAGAGCCTCTCTCCTCAGTGAGCTTATTGTCCAGTAGGGGAATACTAATTAATAATATTAGCTACCAGCTCTTCCTCTTCCTAGCTGTATGATTTGGGCAAGTGATTGAACCTCTCTGTGCCTCAGTCTCCTTCTCTATAAAATAGGGATGATACGGTACTTCTCTCTCCTGGTGTTGCTGTGTGGATGATGCAAGTGAACACATATAGTGTGCTTGGCATAAAGTAAAAACTATGTGTTAATGATTACTCTTGAATACTTTGTGTCAGACATTCTATGATTATGCATGCTTTTTGTCTCTTTTGACATCTACAACAACCCCATGAAGTAGGTATTCTTTTTCTTACTTACAGACAGACCGAGGCTCAGAGAGGTTAAGCAATATGTTCAGGGTCACACAGCAGAACTCAGACTTTGACTTCCATAACAACCCCATGAAGTGCGTATTCTTTTTCTTACAGACAGACCGAGGCTCAGAGAGGTTAAGCAATATGTTCAGGGTCACACAGCAGAACTCAAACTTTGACTTCCATGACAACCCCATGAAGTAGGTATTCTTTTTCTTGCTTACAGACAGACCGAGGCTCAGAGAGGTTAAGCAATACGCTGAGGGTCACACAGCTAGTGTATAGCAGATTCAGACTGGGTCTGACTGAGAAGCCCGTGCTTTCTGCTTGCTCTGATACAGGAAAGACTGTGTTAGAAACAGTCCACAACTGTTTCAAGGTCTGGAGAGGATTGTGGGGTACACAGTGCAGCAGAGGGCACAGGAGTAAGGTGTGGAAGTGAAGTGTGTGGGGAGGTTGGGGGCAGGGGAACAAGAGAAAGATGGGGAACTTGGAATGAAATTCAAGACCACGGAGCTTAGGTGATTTTCGGTCCAGCCCAGAAGGGAAAGGAAAAGGCTCTTACCAATTTGCCCATTTTGGAGGCAGGAGGGAGACTCCGCCGCCTCAAGGAAAGTGGTTTAGCACCCTCCGCTGCTGCTATGAGCCCCCCTCCTGCTCAGTGTTACCCCGGGTCTTTACCTCTCCGGAGTCTTCCCTCTTCCAAGCTGATGAAAAACAAGGGAGTAACTGCAATCAAAGCATTTGCATTACAAGTAGCCCCACTCCCTGGCTCCCTTCGCGGTGCTGGCGGCTCGGAAGCTTCTGGAAAGCTCCAGCCAGTGGCCCCTGCGCCCCAGCGGTGGGAATGCAAGCCAGGCCTGCGCACACCCCTCTGGGCAGCTGGGGCCCTGAGGGGCTGACCTCCCTCCTTCCCCTGGGGTGGGCCTGGCAATGTGAGGGGCTTTCGGAGAAGAGTTGGGGGCAGGACAGAGTAGTTCTCAACTGCGGAGAGAGCCTCCCTTTCTATTCTTGGGCCGCCAGGCCCCGATGGCTCCAGGGCTGTGGCCAATTAAAGCGGGGACTTGCTAACAAACTGCGCCGTAAGCCCCACCCACCGGCCCCCCCCGCCCCCGCCCCAGGGGAAGGAACTGAGGCCCCCACCCACTGGGACCACTGGCCCTTTGTTCTGGAGATTATGGGGCTCGAGGGGAGAAGGAAGCAGATAGAAATCTATAGGGAAAGCAGAAGATTGTGGCCAGGAGGCCTAGATGGCCCCTGGGAGGAGAGTAGGGGAGGCGGGAGCTTGGACTGAGCCGCTGAGGGCGTGAGTAGAGGGGAAGCTCGGAGAGAGGACCCGCAGGGAGCAGGGATAGGGAAAGAGCTTTGGGGGCAGCTTAGCCTCACTTTCTGTCTCCAGCAGCCCCTCCTGGCTCCCCCAAAGAACTTACGACCTAAGTAAAACAGTGAACTTGCAATGTCACTTTGTTCCCCAGACTCCAGTCTAAGCTCTTGCTTTTGCTTCAGCCAAAACCCAGATGACCCCCTTCAGCTCCCCGCCCGCCCCCCACCCCATACTGTAAGCGCGGGGTCGCCAGTGTCCAGAGAGTAAAAGCCTCCCAAAGCAACTCTGCGGCCCAGAGGAGCGGGAGGGAAGTGGGAGGGAGGGAAAGCAGAAGGGCGACGGCCAGATCCAGGGAGCATCGATCTGGCGTTCTGTGGATCTGCCAAATCGCCAGAGCTGTCCTTGAGTCCCGTTGACCCTTGGTCAGGCTGAGTTTTACCCACCTCAGGGCTGTCGTGAGGGGGGTGAGGGTGGCTACTGGGACAGAGGAGGGGTGCTGTTGGTAGGAAATTGGAGACGGAAGACTCTGGGGAGCTGTTGGGAAGTGCTGGAGGCCAAGTCCACACCTCCAAGGGCTAGCTTCCTTACCTTGCTGGGTCCCTAAACTCCAAATAGCGCAGGGAGGATATAGCTCTCCCCTTAGGCCAGGCTTCCCTCAAGAAACTGCTGTCCCAGAGAGTGCCAGAGCCACAGATGTTAATACTTTGGGACATTTACATTTAAAAAGAGGACCCATCAACTGATGAATGGATAGAGATGTGGTTTGTATATACAATGGCATATTACTTGGCAATGAGAAAGAATGAAATCCTGGCATTTGCAGCAACGTGGGTGGAACTGGAGGGTATTAGGCTGAGTGCAATAAGTCAGTCCGAGAAAGACAGATATCATATGTTTTCACTCATGGGGAACTTGAGAAACTTAACAGAAGAGAGGAAGGGAAGAGGAAAAAAATAATTGTAAACAGAGAGGGAGGGAGGCAAACCATGAGACTTAAAAAGAATTTTTTAAAATGTTTATTTATCATGGAGAGACAGAGAGAGACAGAGCATGATCATGGGAGGGGCAGAATGAGGGGGAGACACAGAATCTGAAGCAGGCTCCAGGCTCTGAGCTATTAGCACAGAGCCTGACACGGGGCTCGAACTCACAAACTGTGAGATCATGACCTGAGCTGAAGTCAGACACTCAACCAGCTGAACCACCCAGGGACCCCAAACCATGAGACACTCTTAAACACAGAGAACAAACTGAGGGTTCATGGGGTGGGGGTGGGAGGGCGGGGAAATATGTGATGGGCATTGGGAAGGGCACTTGTTGGGAGGAGCACTGAGTGTTGTATATAAGCCATGAGTCACGGAATCTACCGCCAAAACCAAGAGCACACTGTATACGCTGTATGTTAGCCAGCTTGACAATTAATTATACTAAAAAATAAAATAAAGCAAAAAGAGGGCTGAGGTGCTTGGGTGGCTCTGTCAGTTGAGCATCTGAGGCTCAGGTCGTAATCTCACGGTTCATGAGTTCGATCCCCGCGTGGGACTCAGGCTCACTGCTGCCAGGGCGGAGCCTGCTTCAGATCCTCTGTACCCCTCTCTCTCTGCCCCTCCCCTGCTTGTACTTTCTCTAAAAAAAAAATGTTAAAAAAGAAAAAAGAGCGTTTTGGGGCCCCAGGGATGGGTCCCTTAAGGTAGTTATTTCAGAAGGATGGCATTTCAGCTCCAGACATTTTGGGGACAGGAGAGCCTTTTAGCAAAGCTTCAGAAGCCATAGAGTTGGTACCTGTCTTGTTTTCCCCACTGGGGCCCTGAGGGCTCAGCATCCCTGGTTGTAGCCGGGCATTTTACCCCTGCCTTTCTCGAGGTCTCCACTCTGGCCAGATTTGACAACCTCCGGCCCTTTCGGCCGGTGCCCTGGGGCCCGGGCTCTGGGTCTTCACCTGCGCGTGTGGTTTCCCCTGGGTGATGGCGGCCATCCTGGCCTCTGTCCTCAGTGTCCAGTGGTCACGGCGGCAGGGAGGCTGGAATGAGGACCGGCAGGCTGAAATAATGCCCGGGCGTTTTCTACTTGTAACAGTGCAAGTTCAGCTCGCAACTTGAATTTCAAGTGGGCCCTTCAGGCAGATTAGGGAGGTCAAGTGAGAGAGTGGAGGCAGCCATTGTGGATTGTCTGAATTCCTAGAAAATAAATTCTAGGAATTTGGCTGTGCCGAGGGAGGAGGGGCAAGGTGAGCACACTCCACTCAGGGCAGGGGTAATCCAGGAGGCCCTGGGCAGGAGGAGGTGGCTTTTTGCTCTTCTTTCTCTATTTGGACACCCTGGGTTTCCAAAAATCACTTGTATTTGAATCAGATCTAAGAGACAAATGAATACTTTTAGCCAAGGGCTCTTTTTTCTAATTTTTTTTTTTTTTCACTGAGCTGCAGTTCCTCTTAATGGAAGAAAACCGCTCCCTCCTAAATACCCGCTTTGGGTGACTGCCCTTTGTTTGAAGTAATCATTGTCCCTAGAAATGGGAAATTACACATTATTGTTTACCAAAAGGAAATAGACATGTTGGATTCCTAGGGTTCTTGCGCCTAGGTAGCCACCCCCCGACCCTGTCAGCAAGCCGGGTGACAGGCGTGCACAGTACATAATGCACACATTCGCTTTTGGCGTTTGGCCGTTGCTGCAGGGGAGACGGTTGGGCCCCGTGTGTCTGACGCAGCGAGCTGGCCATGTCCTTTTTATGTCATCACGGAGGAACTTTTCTGGTTGCAGCTGCGAGTACAGGAAAAAACACTGGGGACAGGGCGTGTCTCCTGCTTACTCTATTCAGCCTCGTTCTGTATTCATGGGTATCTGTTCATGGGTATCTGATTATCTCTCACTAAATCAGAGTGAAAAGTTGAATAGGAATGGTTTATTGAGCCAGCCTGAGCCACATGCTGGTTCACGCAGGTAGGAAAAGGTCTTGGAGGTGGCTCTGAGCACTGTGTCTGTCTCAGCCTTTCTGTGTTCTGGCTTGCGGGGCCTCCCTCCACGGTCTCCCAAGCTCTCCCCTACTTTTCTCACTCTAGCCACTGGCAACCTCTGCAGCCTCGAGCTAGCCTCTGAGCCACACCCGGCTCCTTCCAGTTCTCTTTAACATTCCCTGCTGTCTCCAGCCCCCCTGACTTTTAAGCAGGTTTCTCTTCCCCATCCCTTGGATTTCAGTCTAGGGGGCATTTCTTCCTGGGATTCTTCTTCCCTGCCCCCCATCCCCCGCCCCCACCTGTCTGTACATTCATGCTCCTCTATAGCTTCCTGTTCTCAGCACTGTTCATACTAAGTTATCAGTGACTAGTTGCTTGTCGGTCCGCCTCCCCCATCAGACTGTCTGTCAGCTCTGTGAGGGAGGGATGCAGGCGGCTTGTTCAGCATTACAGTTCCGGCACAGCGCCAGGCACACAGCGCACGGCAGAAACTCAGTAAGCCCTTCTGTCACTATTGTGTCACTTTGTACCCTTCCCCTTAGCAACACGCCCTCCAAGGATCCTGCTGCCCATGCTTGTGTATTTCCCCGATCTCCGACCTCTCCAACCGGTCAGCCTCTATTAGGTAACAAAAACAAACAAAGCAAACCCCAGAAAATCAACAAAAGAAACACACACCAGAACTGGTTCCCTAGTAAGTTATTGCTAACAGGTTTTGCAAATCAGCTGCTTTCCTCGAGCTGGTGATGGTGGAGTCTGATTTAACTTCAGTCAAGGACAGAAAGTCTGCAGCCTGTCAGTCAGCAAACTTCAAAATCCACGCCTTGCCAGTGTGTGGCCCTGCCTTGTTAGGGTGGAAAAGGAGCTAAAGGAAAAACCTGGAGACCCAGGAGGTGAGATGCTGGCTGCAGAGGGCAGAGGGGGTGCTGAATGGGGATGAAGCCTGCAGCTTGGGGGGGGCGGGGAGGTTCCAGATGGCCCCCACCAGAATTGCAGCAGAGAGCTGATGACCAAGAATTGAAGCGAGGAGGAGGGACTCCCCAAATCTGATCATTTTGCTCTGAAACTGGAGGCTGGCATCAGAAATATCACTCATTGCCTGAGTCTGAAAATTGTAATTTCTGATTTTTCTGTGCCCTAATGATTATTTTTTAAAATTTAATTTATTTATTTTTATACTATTTATTTTATTTTTGAGAAAGGGGGAACAGAGCAGGGGAGAGGCGGAGAGAGAAGGAGACACAGAATCCCAAGCAGGCTCCAGGCTCTGAGCTGTCAGCCCAGAGCCCCAGATGGGGCCCGAACTCATGAACCGTGAGATCATGACCTGAGCCGAAGTCGGTCGCTTAACTGACAGAGACACCCAGGCGCCCCTGTTTTTACTAATTAAAAAAAAAAAAAGTCTTTCTGATGAGATTCTGGTTGCAGGCTTTGTTTCACTAAGAGAGGAATACAAAGAAAGCGCCTTCTTTTGCACACGCCCCCTCTCCTCCTTCTTGCCCCTCCCTCCCTTCCTTCCTAGTGAAATTTTTGACCGGAAAGCCCAGCCAGGATGTGGAGAGTTGTGTTTTCCACCTGAAGCAAGGTGGGGCTGCCCTTCTCTTTGTTGCGACAAACTGCGTCACCCCCACCCCGCCGTTCTCTTTGAGCTGGACAAACACAGCGGCAGTCACCCCGTTGCCAGTGCAGACCTTTGCAGAATGAGACAAAGCCCTAGTGTACTTTGCTGGGAAGCACTTGGCCGTGATGGCCAGGCATGTGAGCGCACGAGAGCGTTTGCGGGGCCCCTGCACTCAGCGGCGCTCACACGCACACCTTCCAGGGCCTCCTTCGAGGACAGCAGGGCCGGAGTGTGGTAAACGTGTTTATCTTTCCCAGGTTTGGTCAAAGTCCTTCTAGAAAGTGGCTGTTGAGGCATTGAGATCAGAAACCTCCTGGGGAAGCGGGTATGCAGTTGTGTGTTTTCGGGTGGTGCAGTGTGCTTGAGCAGTGCCCATTTGTCAAGGAAGAGATGCCATTCCCAGCCCAACACAGGCTTGTCCTTTGGCAGCTGACCGGGTGTTTGTGCTGGCTCCTTACCCACAGACAGCGGGTCCCTGCAGGGAGGAAGGACTCCCCAGCTGAGGGCGACATGATATGTGAATCAGTGGGTCAGGACCCCCTCCCCTCCCAGGTTGATTCTCTTAATTTAAAGTGGCAAAGAGGGGCACCTGGGTGACTCAGTCTGTTAAGTATCCGACTTCGGCTCAGGCCATGATCTCATAGTTGGTGCATTTGAGCCCTGCGTCGGGCTCTGTACTGACAGCTCAGAGCCCGGAGCCTGCTTGGGATTCTGTGTCTCCCTCTCTCTGCCCCTCCCCCACTTGTTCGTGCATGGGCGTGCTCTCTCTCTCTCTCTCAAAAATAAATAAACGTGAAACAAATTTTTAAGTGGAAAAGAAACAAGATGGACGTGCTTCTTTAGCTAGCCTGGTTTCCAGGATCCACTACGGAGCAGTTTAATCAGCTTAACAACAACCCACAACCCTCGGACCAACTTTACGGAGCAGTTTAAAACCCACTTGGGTTTTATAAATCATCAGAGCTCTGCAGCACGGCTCACCACACCCTGTGTCTGGCTCTATGAGGGACTGCACGTAGGTTTGGGAGGAACAGGTTGAAACCTGACTTTGATCATTAACAAAGCCAGTCTTCCACAGCAAACATGAATCTCCTGGCCAATCAGCTTATCTCAGCCTTCCAGCACCCGTGTGAACTGGCTTGACAGAGAAGCTAGCTGGGCCGGGGTTCAGGTGGGGCAGCCCAGTGCCTATAAGGTGTGATTTGAAGGCCTCAGGAAAGACCCACCCTGGCCTGAAATCTCCCCCCACTGGCTCATCAAGGATGTCTGCAATTTCACTATTAGTGAGTCATTCCTTTGTGTTTACCATGGGCATTCTCCTTGCCCTCCCTCTAAAATGCAGGTTGGTCTGGGGTACAGGATTCCCTTAACCTCCTCACCTTAATTTCTACTATTCGTGTCTTGGATACACCACAACCTCAGTTCCACGTTTTCCCTTTCTAGTTCTACTGAGATATAATTGACGTAAGACCTTGTATTAGCTTTAGGTGTGCCATGCGATGACTTGATATTTGTATACATTGCAAAGTGATCCCCGCAGTAAGCTCTGTTCCACTTTCAAAATCTGAGGCCTCTCTCTAGAGTCACCTCGCCTACGCTGTTCCCTGTGCTGTTCAGTGTAGACAGGAGGCAGAGCTGGAAGCCAGGTGCCCTTGGGGGGGGGGGGGGGGGGGGACCGAGGGGCAGAAGAAGGTGACTGAGGGCGCCAGCAGGATCTCACAAGGCTTCCCGGCTCCGTAAGGGCTGCCGGCCGCGCTCTGGTTCCAGAGGGCGCACAAAGTCCTCTCCACTTTGGGCCACGGTGGAGCCGTGTCGCCCCTTCAGGGCTCCTTCCCTCGCCACTCGGGCTTCCCTCCATCCCTCTGCCCTCCGCACACCGGCCAGCCCTCTCGCTGACCTCCATCCTCACTCTAAGGGGCCCCATGCAGAATAGCGCCTCTCACTGGTAGCCCGGAGGAGCTACAGGCTGACTCAGATGGGAGCTGGGCAGCACCCTTTCCTCTCTCCCCACTTGGGTCTCGATCCCTCCTGACGCTGGGGGAGGGGCCCCACAGCTGCCGACTAGACACCCCACCTTGTGCCGCTGGCTGGAGGGCATGGAGGGCATTCAGTGGGGGGCCAGCCGGGCGCGGTTGGTCTGCCTGAAGGCCGGAAATCATTCTCACCTCTTCCTCGTTCCCTGGCCTAGAAGAGGTGACAGGAGGCTCTCGAAGCCATGTCCCTGCCACTGGGCACTCGTATCAGCCCGTGTCTCTTCCAGAGTCACCTCCCTCCCTACAAAGCGGATATGCCGTAAACTCCACTGGAATATACACTCCATCAGGGGAGCTGTTTTTAATATTTCCCCAGAGTCTAAAACAGTGCCCGGCTCACAGTAGGTGATCAGTAAATATTTGCTGAATGGACATCCTCTTTTGAAGTAATCGCAGCCAGTAAAATACTTTCAACCCCGATGAACATGCAATTGGGCAGGAAGACATTTTTTGGATGAACATTTCCAAAGATTTAATTTTTTTTCTTTACTTTGCCCATCTCCTCACAGAAACTTAACTTAATTTTTTTTTTTTTTTTTGTTTTGAGAGAGTGAGTGCAGGCAAGTGAGAGTTTAGCAGCAGGGGAGAGGGGCAGAGGGAGAGGGAAAATCCTAAGCAGGCTCCATACTCCTCGCAGAGCCTGATGCAGGGCTCAAGTCCACAAACTCTGAGATCATGACCTGAGCCAGAATTGGGAAGCTGACACTCAAATGAGGCACCCAGGCGCCCCTAACATTTTAATAGCTCCTCAAAATTGTCCTCCCAAAAGGCTGTATCCATGTACATTCCCATTCCATACCCTTATTGGTTTTTAATTAATTAATTAGAGAGAGAGAGCTAGAGAGGAAGCAGGGGAGGGCAGAGAGAGGGAGATGGAATCCCAAGCAGGTTGCATGCTGCCAGCACAGACCCTGATGCGGGGCTTGAACTCACAAACTGTGAGATCATGACATGAGCTGAAACCAAGAGTCAGATGCTTCACCGACTGAGCCACCCAGTCGCCGTAATACCGTTATTGATTTTTAGAGATCTCTTTTATTTTTTACCAATCTGTTGGACAAAAACCATTATCTCATTGTTAGAATAAAAATGTTCAGTTCAATCCTTGGGGCCAGGAAATTGTGAGTGATTCACTTTAGTAACATAACCCCATGTATAGTAATAATACAATTGCTATGTATTCTGTTACTTAGTAACTATTTTACATCGAGTAATAATCAGGAATAGTTACGGATCAGTTTTCTCCACATATTCCATCATGATCTTTATTTAAACAAATTTTTTAGGGGTGCCTGGGTGGCTCGGTCGGTTAAGTGTGTCTGACTTTGGCTCAGGCCATGATCTTGCGGTCCCTGAGTTCGAGCCCTGCTTCGGGCTCGGTGCTGACAGCTTGGAGCCTAGAGCTTGCTTTGGATTCTGTGTCTCCCTCTCTTTCTGCCCCTCCCCTGCTCATATTCTGTCTCTTTCCCTCTTAAAAATAAATAAAGATTAAAAAATTTATTAAAAATATTTATTTATTTATTTTGAGAGAAAGAAGGCGAGAGAGAGAGCAAGTGTGAGTGGGAGAGGGGCAGAGAGCGAGGGAGAGAGAATCCCAAGCAAGCGTTGTGCTGTCAACGCAGAGCCTGAGGCGGGGCTCAATCCCATGAACTGCGAGATCACGATGAACCAAAATAAAAAGTCAGACCCTTAACCAACGGAGCCATCCAGGCACCCTGGCCCACTGTGCCTTTTAGATGTAAAACACAAGAATCTGGAGTCTTGGAGTGTACAGGGGAATGACCTCTGCCTCCCCCTGCTCACCTTCTCTTCTCCAAAGTGGCTCCAGTGAGTTCTTTGGAGCCACAGTCTGTCCTTCCTCCATGTCCCTTCCTGCCACACAGCAGCTGTGTCCTGGAATGACACGTCAAATGGTCCAATCTCAAGCAGCAGTGCATTCTCTGCTCCCCAGCCTCTGGATTTCTCCTTTGATAGGTTCAGAACGTGTCAGCTGAAGTTGGTTTTGTCCTTTGCTTGACTTTGAGGTTTTCATCAGGGCCATCTTCGGGTACAGCCATGGGCTGGATCCCGTCTTAATCTGTCCAAGCTCACACATCACCTAGGACAATGGTTTCTGCAGAGAAGTGCATTTTAAAAGGAAGAAGAGCTGTAAGTGCATTTGGGATTTTACACTGTTTAAACAGCATGTCTATTTCCCTCCCTTACTTCCATCTAGACTCCGTATGTTCTTTGCTCTATTTTTTCTCAACCTCTATTCAGGATAATATAAAAATGGCGGCTGTAAAAGATTCGTCCCCCTGTAAGTTTTCTCCAGGCCTGGTTCTTTGTTACTCACAACATCTAGCTTAGAATGATTTAGTGGCTCTGGGGCGCCTGGGTGGCTCAGTCAGCTAAGTGTCTGACTTTGGCTCAGGTCATAATCTCATGGTTCGTGGGTTCAAGTCCTGAGTCGGCTCTGTGCTGACAGCTCAAAGCCTGGAGCCTGCTCCAGATTCTGTGTCTCCCTCTCTCTCTGCCCCTCCCCAGCTCGTGCTCTGTCTGTCTCTCTCTCTCTAAAATAAACATTAAAGAAGAACCATTTAGTGACTTAGTATTAATCTCTGGTGACTGAGTTTGAATAATGGCTTCCTCCTTTGGTTTATGCAGGATTTTAAGGGTTGTGACTTGTTTTGCTGGTTTCAGATTAATTCTGTATTTGTATCAGAAAGGCATTTGCTTGAAAATTTGATTGTTTCATTTTCTAAAGTGAATTGGAGCAGAATTCCTTTTCTTTCCTTTTACCCAGTCCAACTACTACAGAATCTGTATTTTGCTCATTTTAGTAATATTACTCTGTTATTGCTTTTTTTAAATATTTATTCATTTTTGAGAGGCAGAGACAGAGAGCATGAGTGGAAAAGGGGCAGAGAGAGAGGGAGATGCAGAATCTGAAGTAGGCTCCAGGCTCTGAGCTGTCAGCACAGAGCCCGATGCCAGGTTCGAACTCATGGACTGTGAGATCATGATCTGAGCTGAAGTCAGCCACTTAACTGACTGAGCCACCCAGGGACCCCTTACTCTGTTATTTCTAAAGTGTGCAAGTTTTGGCCACAAGGTACCCCAACAGGACACTGCTATATGTTTAGCTAAGAACCATTCTTTCTTCAGGATACTCCTTATTTTGGATATTCTAGTAACTTTGGCTTGAAGATTTCCCTCTTTCATATTTTCTAATCTATGCTTCTGGACACGAGTGGATGGTTTAATGGTTTAGAGTATAGGCTCATGAACAAGGGCTTGGTTTCAGATCTTACCTCTGCCACTTCCTAACTGTGTGATCTTGGGGAAGTTCCTCAAACTCTCTGAGCCTGCTTTCTCTTGTGTAAAACGAAGTAAAAGCAGCTACTCCATCTCCACCATCGCCACAAGGGGTTAACACACAAGTTAAAATAGCAGTTGGTTGGCACGTGGTAAGTGCTGATGTGTTTGCCATTACTATTCAGTCCTTTCTGAAAGAAAAAACATTCCTTTCTTCTGTGGTTATTTAGACTTACTCAGAGTCTCATTTTATAATTGAAAACTGAACAAATTAAAATAGAAGAAAGAATCACTCAATGCTCAGTTACTCAACCAAACCCTATATGGAAAAGGCAAGATTGTTTCTCTAAAATAATTAACACCTGATTCATCCATTAGAATTTTTGAAAATGTGTGGACTAAGAAGAATCAGCATGATGGGATTCATCTATGTGTCGTTTTTAGGTGCTTTGGAGTTTTTCACGCCATTGGTTGTTATCATTCAGCAGAAAGAATATTTCTTCCTCCCTCACTCCCTCCCTTTCCTCCCTCCCTCCCTCCC